>NW_009926715.1:41268-48201 GCF_000696875.1 Nestor notabilis
GGCCCCACCCCAGTCTCCCCCAGCCTGTGCTTGTGCTTGGGATTGCTCCAACACACATGCAGGACCTTGAACTTCAAGTTTGCACAGGCCCCTCTCTCCAGCCCATCTAGGTCTCTTTGGATCCTCTCCCTTCCCTCCAGCATGTCTTCATAGAAATTCTATTTTCAAACCTTTGTTTTGTAATTAGCTGTAGGAAATGTACAGGCTAATCACTGCTGTTAGGAAATACTCCTGCCATGTAGTACCAAGATCTAAAAGGGTTCAGTAATCAGGAAAAGCAGGTTTGTATTTAGTAAACTGTCCTGGGTTCAGCTCCAGCAGTCATTTTTTTCTCCTTCTTAGTAGCTGGTGCAGCGCTGTGTTTTTGACTTTCAGCCTGGGAACAACGCTGATAACACCGATGTTTTTAGTTGTTGCTCAGTAATGTTTACTGTGACCAAGGACTTTCTCAGTCTCATGCTCTGCCAGGGAGGAGGGGAAGCCGGGAGGAAGCAGAGGCAGGACACCTGACCCAAACTGGCCAAAGGGGTATTCCACACCACAGCACATCATGCCCAGGATAGAAACTGGGGGGAGTTACCTGGAAGGCCCAGATCGCTGCTCGGGTCGGGCTGGGTATCGGTCGGCGGGTGGTGAGCGGTTGTGTCCTCTCCCCTTGTTATTCCTCTTATCATTATTATTGGTAGCAGCAGTGGTTTGTGTTATACCTTAGTTACTGGAGAGCTGTTATCTCAACCCGTGGGAGTTACATTCCTCTGATTCTCCTCCCCATCCCTATGGGAGCGGGGGTAGGGTAGAAGAGGTGGGGGTAGTGAGTGAGCGGCTGCGTGGTTCCGAGTTGCCGGCTGGGCTTGAACCATGACATAAACTCACAGTATTTCCTTTGGAACCTTCTGGACACGTTGCAGGTGCTGCACTATCCACAGTGAGCCTTGGTTCTTCCTGGAAAGTAGTTCTGAGAACTGTCATGGTGGAAGTTCAAGTGTTGTCCTGTGTTGAAAACACTGGAACTGTGATAGACTTCCCGTTGTTCTGTTGACAACCAGAAACACTTGAGTGACTTGCTTGGGTGGGGGCACATCATGTACATACTTGGAAGAAAGACTTGGAGTTTAATTCCAAGTGTGCCCTAGCGTGTTCGGCTCCTCAGCACCGTGTTCTCTGTGCTTCTCTGCTCTTCTGACTTGAATGAATCCTCCTCCTCCTGCCAGTTCATTCAGCTTATCATGTAGCTCAGACTCTACTGGGCCGCTGAGGCCTCTGCCTTTGGATCCTGCTGCTGTTTCACTAATAAAATCTGTCTGCACTGTTTTTCACAGCTTCATTTAAAACCTTTGTAGTAATATTTTTGTCTGTGAGTTCAAGTATCTGAAGGCTGAAAGTCAGAATGTGTTGACTCTGCAATTACCTCTCCCTTTGTATATGGTAAGGTTGTATAGCTTACATGGTATGTAATCACTTTCCTTCTGCTGACTTGTCCCCTTCCATGTACAGGCTCAAACTCTCAGGAGCCAGGGTTGTGTTGCGAAGGAACTGCTCCTTAATACTGCTCCCTCATGTCTCGTACAGCTTGGAAGGTGCAGCACCCCTTTGTCAAGGGATTGCAGGAAGTGAAGATGATTCGCTAGTGAGAGGAGAGTTAAGAGCCAAAAAGGAGAGCTGTGAACTGTGTTCTCTAACCTGCTGCCCAGCATTGCACAGCATCTCCCAGTGATGAACGTGGTAGGCCCTTGAGTTGTGCTTGACTGGTGCTATTTACGTGGTGTCAATGCATCAGATGCGGAGAATGAATGTCACTTGTGAAACCATTCTACTTTTGAGCTGGCTGGATTGCTTTTGTAAGGTTTATCTGCTTCTGGAATGGATCTAGATTTAGGCTTCCAAATTGGTGACTGTAAGAGCTGTCTATGTAACTGCCTCTGAAATCATAGGAGATTTGGATGAGCAGCTACTGTGGTATTTAATGTAATGTGGCTTGGAGGAATCACTGAATTATGAGCCAGGAGATGCCGATGTCTCATCCTGCTTCTGTTGCAGGCTCATTATATGGCCTCAAGAAGATCTCTCTTCTTCTCCTTTTTCTCAATGGGCTAATAAAGAATTTCTTTCCAATAAATTTAGAGCATTACCTTTTATAACATACCAGGATGCTGTAAATGCTATGCTGAGAGAAGACTCGTGTAGAAATAACTAATTCTGGGTCCATTACAGTTTCTGGATGATATGCAGAAGGTAAAATTGCGGCCAAGAAATGGTGATCCGGGATGTTCCCTGAGCACAGCTGGTGGGAGAGCAGAGGCCTGGATGGATGTGTTGTTGCAGTTAAAGCTAAAGCTCTGCAAAGCACATCATCAAAGAGGCGTCTCATGGTGGGGAGAACTTAGTTTCTGGTATGTTATAGTCTTTAGCTATTTAATGTAAAAATCACTTCTATATAAACAATTTTGCTCAGAAAAAAACAATTTTTGGGTTGAAATTTTTTTCAGCTTTTTGCTATAACTACTCAGAACTGTGTAAAAGCAGCCAGGATGTGCAGTTCTGGAATCTTTTGTCTTCTGCAAAACTTTCCTGACTTTGAAGATTACAACCAAAGAGCATTTTATTTCTTACCAGCCTCTGTGTGTCTGTGCCATCCCTGAAGGATACAAGAGAAGTGGCTGAGAGGAACAAAGTGTGCATATATAGCAGCTCCTCAGAGATAGGGGAGAAATAACAGCACATTTTTTACTCAGTGTTGCGGATTTCCTTTATGAGTGAGATGATAAAAATATCTTGATCTGATCTTCATGAATAAAGAACTTCCTGTACCTTGGATTTGAAAAAACCTAAGAGCATGTATACTTGAGTCAAGGGTGCTGAAGAGCACTTAAGCACTAAAAGTGCCATGGGTCAAAAATTTTCCTTGCAGAGATATATTTTCCATGAAAAAAAGCATTTTTCATAAATGGGCTTAGATCAAAATGCATTTCTTGTCAATGGCAGGGAAATGGGAAAGGTAGTTTAACACACCTGCAGTTTGTACAGCTTCTGTAAGCGGTTACGAAAAGTGAGAGAGTTGGGACATTTAAGATAATGAACGTTCTACCTTTATATATCATTCTAAACTCTGACAATCCGCCTTTGTCCAGTTAAAGTAGGAATAAAAATACATGTGAGCCCTTGGACTGATCTATGTTAGTACTGGACTAAATGCAAAGGTCCAGATTCAGGACTGCTACAGATATTTTCAGTGTAAGGTTAGGAAAGTGAATTTAAAGACTTTCATTTACTTGTTTGGGTTTTTTTGACAGTAGCTGTGTAACTCTGGAAGATGGGAGCCAAGGTGGTTGAAGTGATTTATGATGTAGAGTGCTTCGCTTTCTGGGTATGCAACCTGCAGAGGTTTGCCTTTGGGAGAGGAGACTGCTGCTGTGCCATCTATTTCCTTCTTCCTTTCCAACAAAACCCAAACGAATGCCAAACCAAAATGGATATTTTACTCTGGTCTTGAATGACTCTCACACCTCTCACATGGTGTGAAGAGTTGGGGCACAATTTTTCTTCCAGAAATTGGCTGGATTTAATACTTTGTAGGGGCTATGGCAGGAGAGGAATTGGAATTGCTCGTGATTGAAACAATTTATTAAAAATTATAATAGCCAAACTAAATCAGAGTCATTTCACACGTGAATTGAAAGCATTGGAGAGACGGATCAGCAGGGTATCACATGGGAACTTCTCTAGACTTGGGAGGAGGAAGTGCTGCTTCTGATCCAGGATCTGTTCCCTCTCCTGCAGCAACAGGTCAGTCTACCTTACTCTTGTGGTGCACATGCCAGGAGCTGCTTCTTATAATTCCTCGGGCCTGATTTCAAGTCCTTGTCTATCCAGTTAATTTATCCTGCTGCTTAGTGCTGTGTTCTCTCCAGCAGCTAGTAGGAAAGCAGTTTGTTATGATTTACTATCAGACAGCTTCCTCCCCCATCCAGAGCTGTGCACTTTGTCAGCAGCTGGACTGGTTGTGCTAACCTTGGATAAAAGCCCATGGCAGCAGAGTTTTACACTTCCTCTTATTGATGCCTAAAGTTACAGCCTAGGTGAAGAGATTCTTGTCTGCTAGTTGAATGATACCAACCCCACTTTTTTGTACAAAAGAATGTTTCTTTAAGCTTTTGTATTTCAAGTTTATTATACCTACTATTGAGTAAAAATCAAACAGGTACTTTGACTAATACTATGTCTAGCCCAATTGTGTGGGTCGGTGAGCTAACTAAGGCTTATCTATGCACTGGGAGGGTAAGGAGTCCTCTCCTGTAGCTGCAGGAGAGGGAACAGGAGTAGATCTGTAACTCTTGTGCCTGAGCTTTCTGCTTTATCAACAATTCAGTATTGCTGGTCAGAACTTAAACTAGCATGTGTTGTCTAGAATGGAGTTGATGGTTAGTGCAGTGAGAGATCACTTGGCAAGTGCAGTCAGAAAAGGGGGGCAGAATGATTATGGATCCGTTTCTATGATGAGTAAATATGGAAAGAATCCAGGTTGGTGAAACCTTGGCTGTCTGTGACCAGTTGTCCCATTTATGTGTGGTGGAAATCTCCCTTCTTGCACCAATAGCTTGTGTAAGATGATTGTGGCAGCTGATCTTGATTCCTACACACCCAGCACAGAAGTGCTTCAATACTGTGGTCATCCATGAAGATTTTCCTAATTAGGCATCATCTTGGGTGCAACATTCCATGTGATTATAAAACAAAAAGATGAGGTTTTACCAGTCTACCAGTTTGCAACTTAAATTGTTGCATCTTGTAATTAGCAAAGCAAGTATCCTTTGTGCATTGGTTAATGGACAAAGTTGTCTTTATGTTAATGTGCTTCAAAAATAATATAAACTTCCTGTAAATCATCCAAAATGAAAGCTCTTTGCAGTATACATTCAAATGCTGACCTTTGGTTTTGAAAACATAGGAGACAATGTCATTAATCTCTAGAGATGCATCAGTTCTGTGAGAGGGAGCTTCAGTGCCAAATCTCTAGATCACTTGTGTTTATAGTAATTGTTGGGTGATTCTCAATGGTGAAACAGAAGTAGCAAGTGAGAGCATACTGATGATGCTTCAGCACCCCTAAACAAGAAGGGAGGCTGAACTTGGTTTAGATGAGCTTTCTCATTTGTTAACATTTTCATTCAAATATGTATTTTTTCCCCTTATTTATGCTCTGCATGTCAGCACCAGCAATCCCTTTTGTAATTCTGTGTGACAGGTTTTCACATAGATTGCTTACTGAATCCCAAACTGTCAGGAGAGTGATGGGTACAGCCTGTGTTCTTCACTCACTGTGTTTTCCAGTATGGGATTCAATGAGACATTTCAGCTTTAGTTAGTGTAGAAGTGAAGGGTCTCAATTCATCAGCTGAATATTGCATTTTGGAAACAACAAGAGCTTGTACTCTCACAGCTACCCCAATGAATGGTGACAGTAGGAATTCAAGAGGAAGTTTTAATGACACATAATTTTTGCCCCATCCCTGACAGTGTTCAAGGCCAGCTTGGACACAGGGGCTTGGAGCAACCTGCTCTAGTGGAAGGTGTCCCTGCCCATGACAGGGGGTTGGGACTGGAGGGGCTTTAAGGTCCCTTCCAACCCAAACCAGGCTGTAAGTCTATGATGCTGAAAAGGAAACAAAATGAAGAAAATTTTTAAATAAGGTAAAATTATGAAACTTGCTGTGACTAGTATCAGTGAGGCTTGTTCAAGGTAACATACTTAAAAGCATAGGCTAAGTCTCATCATTCACATAAGTATATTAGAAATAATGTTAAAATTACTAGAACATATTTGCAACTCCTTATTTACCTACAGAAACTCCTGTTTTTGTAGGAGGATGGGGATGTGTCTCAGATAATTCATAGGTTGCTGTGAAGGGGTTGCTTTCCCTCCGCTAATAGTTTCTGAAGTCGTATTCCTGGATTAGATGCACCATCAGTCTGCTCTTGAGTGACTGTTCTTAGATTGAACACATTAAAGCAAAGAAAGGCTTTGTTATGGAGACACCTTTAAACCCCTCTTTCTGATGTGATGGGCTGAGCTCCCAGCACCTGCCCATGATCCATGGTCAGCGGTGTGCTCATCCACACCTTGGCTGGGTTTCTGCAGGTCCCTTTGAGACAACTATGGTTTTGTCACATCATTTGCTCATTACATCCTCCGAGTGTTTGTCCTTTCTGCTGTGCTTCCTTCTTATATCTAGATATCATCTTTTCAGCTATATGTTTGCATCTGTAGAAGTTCTCTCCCCTTTTTATTTACATCTCCTGCTAAACCAGCCTTCAAGCACTCTGTTTTTGAGGGGGTTCTTTGCTGTTCCTGGATTTGGAGTACTTCTCTGTGTAATAGTTTAGGTTATTTCCCATCTGAAAATGTCTGTTGTCAGGTACCAGCTGTCTTTGTCACTGTCTATAGAGTTGCCTGCAAAAGTTTTACTGATCTTTCCTTTCTTTCTGCTTCATGATGAATTTATCATGACAGTCCCCTCTGTACATTAATCTTCTTTGAATAGCTTGTTCACATGAGCTTCTGTAATTTATAGCCTTGCCTGGATCTGGAATTATTTCACCTGTCAAGCTCTTTTTTTTCACCAGAATACTAGGATCTCAGTCTTCTTTTGTTATGGCTCTTGGTTTTGTTTTAGAGTAATTGTGAACCTGTACTTCTCTTATGCTTTAGGCAGTCTATTGGTGAAGACCTAAGGCCCCTTAAATGATGGAGCAATCTACACACTTTATCTGAAGGTCTTCTCTTAAAATCCCCCAGTGTTGTCTTCATTGTCCTCACTGTTAGAATGATCTTGAACAGTACAAAAATAATTATTCTATAGTTTGCACTCCCTCATTTCATTTTTCTGTGCCATTAGAAATGTCCACTTAAAGAATCATAGAATAGTTAGGGTTGGA
>NW_009926716.1:0-2618 GCF_000696875.1 Nestor notabilis
ATATTCATTATTTATTTTATTATTTAATTTCCTTTTCCTGTATTTTTCCTTATTAATTTTATGTTATTAATTATTTTATTCCATTTACTTTCAAATTTTGTTCTGATATTTCATTTTCTAGGGTGCAAATTGGAGCGAGGGGTGCAGCCGGGGGGTGTCAGGCTCCCTCCTGCCCCACCTCAGCCTCCACAGGAGGGAGAGCTGAGGCCAAGCCAACTCATTGCACCTCTGGGCAGCCCCCCCTGGGCAGGGGGTCCCAGGAGGGGACACGCACTCAGCGCCGCAGTGTGAGCACATCCTGCAGCCCAGGATGCTCCTGCTCTGCCGACAGGCCACAGTAAAGTGGATGAGCAGAACCACCTCACCCAAGGGTGCTGCGGGCAGGGGGCACACGGTGATGGTAATCCCCGGGGAGCCGCAGTACCCATCACCTTCAGCAGAGCACCCACCGCACACGGTTGGGGCTGCAGCAGCCGGTGTCACCCCATCCACACGCAATTCCCGCCTGCTGCCTGCATCCAATGACTGGAGCTCCCAGTCACTGCCGGGACACGAAGCACATTATTCCACTGAGATGGGGCGAGATTCAGTGAGATTTACTGGGATTGGGTGAGATGAAAGACTTGAGATGTGCTGAGGGATGGGTGGAGGATGGATCCAGAGGGGGTCCTGGAGAACCCCCCGTGCAGCCCTGGGGCTGTATCCATCCAGCTCTTGTGGCATCTCCTGCTTGGCAAGAGGTGCTGGGGCAGGCGGTTGGCACCGCAGGGACCAGGGGAACACGCTGGACCTGTTCTGTCAACCTCTGCAAACCGCAAATCCCAACCAGGGGATGCACGACGTGACCAGGAGCTGCTGTGGATTCCTGAGCTGCCTTTGGCACGATGCTGCATCCTCTCCATCATCTCTGGGGCTTTGAGAGGCCAGAGAGGAGCTGCAGGCAGCTCAGCAGCACCGAAATTGGGGTCACCCACATTTGGGTTCGTTCCAGTTTTTCAAAGCTCAATTTTGCAGCTGAAATCTTTTCGTTTCATTAAATATTTCAGCATCTTATTAAATATTTTGCATGTAATTCCCTGATCCTGGTTTGCAAGGGACAGGGATGGTCACCCCGACACAGTCCCAGGAGGGCAGATGTCACCAGGACCATGTGTGAGGACCAAGGTTTTCACCCAGAGCTGTCCCATGCTGGGGACGGGCTCTGCTATGGGGCAGGGGGCCTGTGGGGACCCCAAGGGACACCTTCCACTAGACCAGGTTGCTCAAAGCCCCATCAGAGTCCTCTCCTTTCACCACATTTCTGGTGTTTGACTTGCACTACAGGAAGGCTTTTGTCTGACAACTCCAATGACATGGGAGCTGCTTGCTCCCTGCTGCAATGATCCTTAAAAACATGCTAGAAACCACATTCCAATAATCATCTTCAACACGTGCCCAGGGCTAATGTATTAGTTTTTTTACCTTCAGGTTGACTTCAGAGCCAGGTTTGTTTCTTAATGCAGTTCAATTCACTGGGAAAGCCTCAACCTGGACATCAGACCCTTCGGTTTTCCCCCCTGGATTTGCAGCTCCACAAGATTATGTGGTTTCTTGATGTTAGAGCTATTGAGGCAGTATTTGCTCATCCAAAGAAGCATTCCTAGACCTACATTGTGCAGCCCAGAATAAACCCAAGCTTAGCATGATAACTTGGTACTGAAGGATTAAGCTCCAGAAGTTTGAGGGTAGTTGGAGAGCTGACCCCATCTCACATACCTCCAAGGAGCTGGACCTGGAGGTACCTGAGACAGGGAAGGAACCATTCCTCAAGGCTGCCCAAGGGCAGGGCTCTTCCTTTGTGCCTTGTTGGGGATTTCTGATGGTTTGAGGACTTGCTCTGAAGTTGTGTGGCTGAAGTGAAAGTCAACCCAAGGTTCTCTCTTGATGAAAGGATCAAGATCTTAATTCCTTCGCTTCTGAGGTGCTGAGCTTGGATTTCTATTTTCAGCGCTGCTGAATTTCTTAGTGGCTGTAATGAGTTCCAGCTATAACTCCATAACTCCACTCTCCATTTAGCCCATCGCCTTCTCAAGTGCACATTTTAATGTGTTAAGCCACAAGAAGCAGTAGAAGGAGAAGAATTGTGTCTCTTCTATTGGTACAGGAGCTTCTTTCACAGGTAAACCAGTTTTTACAGTATAGAATAGAGGACTGTAGAGAGCAAACTCATGACTGGAGTCCTGGGACATTGAGTTTCAGGGCTGCAAAGAGCTTGAAAAACAGATGAAGATAAACATCATTCCTAACCAGAAATATTTTCATAATGTCACATAGTAAATAGCTCATCCAGGGATTGATTGTACGTAACTTGGTGTTTGCTTATCAGCTGCAGCTTGAACGCAGTTGGTTTGGCTCCCCAGGGATGTGTGTGAGTTCGGAATCTGTGCAAGGAGGAAAACATGGAATAGATAATGGGTAAAAATTGGGATATGATGTGTGTGAATATGAAGGGAAGAGCAGTGGAGGAGAAAGGGGCTCCTCAGCCTCTCTCTGTTGCTCTGGGAAGGGAAAACCAATTCCACGGGTAGAACATGGAATATTTTTGTTTGTTTGTTTCTAAGGAGTTTCTCTTCCAACTC
>NW_009926716.1:2702-6871 GCF_000696875.1 Nestor notabilis
GCTCTGGCTGGAGACATCTCACCCAGTCGTTGAAGAGCCACGGTTGGACCCTGCGAGGAATCATGGAGCCATTGAGGTTGGAAAAGACCTTTAACATCATCACGTCCAACCATTAACCTGGCATTGCCAAGGCCACCACTAAACCATGTCCCCAGCTGCCACATCTACACATCTTTTACACACCTCCAGGGACGGTGACTCCAGCACTGCCCTGCGCAGCCTGTTCCAATCCCTGAGCACCCTCTGGGGAAGGAATTGTTCCTCAGCTCCATCTAAACCTGCCCTGGGGCAGCTTGAGGCCGTTTCCTCTCGTCCCATCCCTTGTTCCTTGGGAGAAGACACCAGCCCCACCTCACTACAACCTCATGGCAGGTAGTTGTAGGGACTGGTGAGGTTTCCATGATATGCCACGGTGTTCCCACTGAGCAGTGACTGACAGCTCCTCCTGTTTGTTGCCCATGTTACATGCATTGGTGCAGATGAACTTCGGTTGGTCTATCAATCCCACCACCTTTTCAGAGGTCACTCCTATGTGACCATCCCAGGTGCTTCCATGGTTTCTAACACATCAATGTTAGATTGGGATGGATCACATGGATCTCAGTCCCCTATCTCCGCCAAACAGCAGACCTCAGGACCTCATTAACACACCATCTCAAACACTGCCATGCTGCCCCCAGGCTTATCCCAAGGAAACCTGGTTTTCTCCCTTTCTCCCTTCAAATTTAGTTTAAAGCTCTTTCAATGAGCCCTGCTGACTCCTGGACAAAGATCCTCTTCCCTCTTTGACACACGTGTACCTCATCTATCACCATGTAAACCAACCCATCGTCAAAAAAACCCCACCCCCAAAATCCTGCTGGTGACACCATGGAGGAGGCAGCTTTCCATAGAATCACAGAATGGGACCTCCAAAGCTCACCTAGTCCAGCCCCTCTGCAATGAGCAGGGACATCTTCAAGGAGATCAGGTTGCTCAGAACCACAGTAGCCCTCAGTGTCTCCAGGGATCAGGCATCCACCACCTCCCTGGGCAGCCTGTGCCAGGGTTTCACCACCCTCATTATAAAGAGTCTCTTCCTCACATCCAGCCTCAATCTCCCTCTTTTAGTTTCAAACCATCACCCCTTGTCCTATCACAACAGGCCCTGCTAAAAAGGTCTCTCCCCATCTTTCTTGTAGACTCCTTTGAAGTATTAAAAGGCCACAATAAGGTCTCCCTGGGGCCTTCTCTTCTCCAGGCTGAAGAACCCCAACTCTCTCAGCCTTCCCTCACAGGTGAAGTGCTCCAGTCCCTCCACCGTGTCCACGTCTCTCTTGCCCCGAGGACCCCAGAACACGACGGTCCTCTCGTCATGGTCTCCCCAGCGCTGAGTAACTGGGAGAATCATCTCCCTCCACCTACTGGCAGCACGTTGTCAGAACACAGCCCAGGGCACTACTCACCTCCTGTGCAGCAAGGACACGGTGCTGGTTCGGTCAACCTGGCGTCCACAGGACCCCCAGACCAAGCCCCATCCCAGCTGGGTGCCTGGGGTTGCTCTGACCCAGCATCAGGGCTGTGAAGTTCATGTAGAAAGAGAGGGGCTTCCAACCACCAATTCTGCCCAAGGTGCTGGTTGGAGGTCACAGGGCAGGTTCTGGGCTCCTTCCAGCCCCACTGGTACCAAAGTTGCCCCAAAAATGGAAAGGCTGGAGCCCTCAGGGCTCACCCTGGCTCTTGTGTGCTCAGGACATGATGCCAGCCCCTCTTGGTGGCGAGGAAAGACTCCTACAACCAAGGAACATCAAGGGCTGCTGCTAGAACGGTCCCCAGGGCCAGCATCGCTCCTGGAGAAGACAAGGGTGATGATCCAAGCAGGGGAGAAACCCAGTGCCAGCTCTCAAAGAGTGGGCACAGCTCAGGCAGCTCTTTCCCACCCCTCCCAGTGATTTTGGGTGGAAAAAGGAGCAGCCCAGGGAGTGCAGAGATCTCAGTGCTTTATTGTGACGGCTCAAGCAGGCAGGAGCACCAGTTCCTTGCTGCACAGGGACACCATGGGAGAGGAGCCCTGGGCTCTGGGTCCACCCCACGCTGGGCAGGTCATCGTGTGAGCTGCTGGAGGAGGTTTCATCCCAGTCACTCCCTGCTCCTCTCTCCGCAGCTGCTCTGGGTGGTCCAGGACTAGGGTGGCACGGCCACACTGACACTGCTCTCTGCCTCCCCTGTGGCTGCAGAGCTCCCGTCTTCCTCCTCCTCTCTGTCTGGCAGCAGCTCCAAAAAGCTGGAACCTTGTTGGGGCTGAGATCCAGAGGTTTGGTCCTCCTCTGGGCTACAGCCCAACTCTGCAGGCAGATGGAGAGAGGGAATGGTGAGGAGCTGGCAGAGCGCAGCCTCCATCCTCTGCTGGAGGAACACATGTGGCACCTGTGGGGATCAGCTCTGCCTTCCAGAAACCTGGATCACATACAGATCCCAGCCCTGCAGATGCAGATCCCATCCTGTGGGATGTGCCCATCCCAAGGCTGCATTAGAGATTGCCCCTCAGGGATAAGGATGGGGGGACTGAAGCCAGCCCGGAGCAGAAATGCCACCGTGGGGACGTGGCTGGGTGGTTAGTGGAGAGGGAAGTAGCTCACTTGGGGACAGCAAAGCAGAGCAAATGGGGTGCACTGGGGAGAACACTTCAAGGGCCATCACCTTCCTCATCCTGATCCTCCGACACTTTCCTGTCCGGGCTCTGGGAGAGCAGGGTCAGCCTGTTGAGGGCCAGCAGGGCTTTGCCTGTTTTCTGGAGAAGAGCAGGAGCACTGAGCCCCACCACGAGGTCCATCCCCATCCCCACGTCCTCACCACCCCTCCGGGTACCTGCCACTTCCGACGCGTCAGGAACTGCTTGATCCTCTCCTTGGGCAGCACCTTCGTGCTGCAGGGCTGGGGCTGCTGCAGCCAGGGGTGCAGTAGGGCCCCTGCACTGGAGAGCCGGCGCCTGGGGGCACATGGGGCAGTCACAAGGGGACCTTCAGCTGCTGGCATGGCCCCTCCACCAACAACATGCAGTGCTTTCCCCTGCCCATCCCCTTGGCACCCCAAAACCCAACCCAGCTCAGCACCCCCCAGGTCCTACCGGGGGTCCTTCTGCAGCAGTTGGCTGATGAAGTCCTTGGCTTGCTGGGAGATCTCCGAGAAGGTTTCCTCCTCAAAGTCCCACTTGGCAGCTGTGATGTTGCTCAGTGTCTCCATGTCATTGTCCCCCTGGAAGGGGGACTCCCCACTCAGCCTGGAGAGGTGGCACAGGACATCAGGGACAGCCCAGCCCTGTCCATCCCAACCTGCTGTTCCCAAGAAGCCACTCACAGGATGTAGCAGATGACACCAACGCTCCACATGTCTGTGGAGAAGCCCACAGGCTCAAAGGCGACCACTTCTGGAGCCATGAACTCAGGGGTGCCGTGCAACACCTTCACGGGGGTGTCTGGAGCTGCAGAGAAGATGCATGGGGCAGGTTTCCAGCTGGGATCTCCCCAGGGCAGCCCAGCTACACACCAACACATGCTGGGGGGATGCCACCTTCCAGGACGCGTTGCAGGTCTTGGTGCTCTCCTAGAGCATCTCTGGGTGCTGGGCACCCACAGGCACAGGGGTCTTGGTGGCCTCCACATCAGAAGTGGGGCTGGGGACATGCAGGTTTCCCCAGAGCATCTTGTGGTCACCAGGAAGGGCCCTGACCTGGTGCCAGAGGGTGTTGCCTGTCCCAAAGGCAGGAGGATGCCAAGCTCCTCGCTGATGTGCCCAGCCAGACCGGGTCCCTGCGATGGTGACAGTCCCTGCCCTGGTCCCCCAGACCCCTCGTTCTTCTCACCCAGCTTCCGCGCTAAACCGAAGTCAATGATCTTGAGCCAGTGGCTGCTGGGGCTGACGCAGACGATGTTCTCGGGTTTGAGGTCGAGGTGGACGATGGCCTGACCGTGCATGAACCGCAGCCCCTCCAGGATCTGCCGCAGGTACTGGGTGCTGCTGGGCTCCGTGTGCTCGAAGTCATCGTCCACGATGCGCTCAAAGAGCTCCCCACCCGCCACGCTGAGGGAGGACAAGGACCTGGTGGGGGCCACCAGCCCAAAGAGAAGCCCCACTGGGGAGGATCTCATTACCCTTCTCTCCAGGGGCTGCAGGTTTCGCACCCACCCATG
>NW_009926716.1:6888-8580 GCF_000696875.1 Nestor notabilis
CATGGCACAGGGACCCTTCCCCACCTCCCTGCTCTCCCTGGCAAAGCCCAGCACTGTCTCCATCACCCCCAAACTTGGCTCTGTGTCCCCCACTCACTACTCCATCACCATCACCAGCTCGGCGGGGCCCTGGGAGGGGGCGCGGGGCGGCACGGGAAGGCGGCGAGGCACTGCACGAGGCGCGGGTGATGCAGCAGGTTCATGAGCTCCACCTCGGCCCGAGCCGCCTGCTTCTCCTTCACTGTCCGTGTCCGGAAATACTTCCCAGCACGGATTTTGCCGGTGGCTTTTTCCTGCAGGCGGAACACCGTCCCGAACTTCCCCCTGGGGCAGAGCAAGGGTGAGGCATGGAGGAGCCATCCCCACCAACCTGCACATGGACAGCCACGGAGCACCCCCAAGGTGGGGATGTTGGACTTCCACTTACTCTCCCAGCTTCTCCAGCTGCGTGTACATGTCTGAAACCTTCTCCTGGCTGTTGATGACCACATCGCAGTATTCAAACGTCTCCTCGCCTCCTGGGAGGGATGGAGCAGGGTGGTCCACGTGTGGATCTCTCATGCTTTGGGGACCAACTACCTGCGCTCCTCCTCCATCTTTCTTTCTGTACCCCCCAACTCCATCCAGGTTCAACCACCCTCCCCATAGAGGGTGATGGGACCTGGGGGGACATGGGAGCATCCCAGGTCATGGTTTGGGGGAAAAGGTGCTTTTAGGATCAAAAATCCAAGCAGAAGGGGGCCATTAAACAGGATGAGGTGGAGACTGGTGCTGACTGGGGGTGTCACACCAGCGCTGGGGTCCCCATGAAAAGCCTGCACCTCCCCCAGGACAGAGCAAGGGCTCAGCCGTACCTTCTGCCTGGGACATGGTGGCACCACCAGCTCCTTGCTGGGTGCTGGTGCAGTCAGGATGGATGCTGGATGTGGCCCTGAGGCTCCTGGCAGCCCTGTGCTGGGGTGATGCCCACGTGTCCGCTCCAGCTGTGAGGATACCTTCTCCCTGCCAAGGGAGACCTCCAGCATCTACCCACCTCCGCCTGCATTCCCCATCCCACCCAGCTCTGGTGGCAGATACAGACACACACTTTGGGTCCCTAAGAGCTGATGTCTTGGTGGACCTAAAGAGACCCAGCAAGGGGCCAAACACTTTAAAGCAAAGTCCCTTCTTAGGGACAACCTCTTTGCAGCAGCACCTTAAGCTCAAGGACATTTTTCTCATGCCCAGTCTTGCATCAGCCAGGAAATCCCCAGGAAGTCTCATTTCTAGGGCAAAGGACCTGTTTCACTGACCTGTCACTGTCCAGTCCTGTCCCAGGCCACCAGCAGGTCCCTGATCCTTCTGGTGACTACAGAGCTACCACGGAGCTGGAGAGGGAACGAAGAGGTGATTCTGGGGATCAAGGACCATCAGGACCACACATACAGGGATGTCCTGGGGCTCTCTCTGGGCAGAGCCAGGAACATCCCTCCTGCTCCAGTGCTGGAGCAGCCCAGGCTCTCCCCTCCCTTTCCTTCCCAGTGAGTTTCCGGACTTGGGGAATAAACAACCAGGACCAGCATCCCTGAGCCCTCCCGCAAACCATGCCCAGCACCACTGTCCCAAACCCCCGGCATCCCATTTGACACCGTGCAGGGTCACAGGTCTGCAGCATGGAGGGGTCTTCAGCGGGGAAACCCCAAGGGGAGGCTG
>NW_009926716.1:8845-9082 GCF_000696875.1 Nestor notabilis
CAGGCTCTGAGCGTTGGGATGGAGGTGAATTAGGTGTTGCAAAACTCTTCCAGGCTTCTGAGCCCAGTGGTTTGGAGGAAAAATGGGGGTTTCCAGCCTTTATTTGGCACAGCTGCTCGGTGCTGCCAAGCCTCAGTTCCCCTGCTTTAAAATGGGAATAACACCGTGATTTCCTCTGGGAGCTGATCCCAGATCTGCGGATGGGGCAGCAGCACCGGGGGGGGACACACACACACC
>NW_009926717.1:0-1816 GCF_000696875.1 Nestor notabilis
ACTGCTGTAGCTGAACCCAGGACACCTACAAAGAGCCAACACGAGAAGCTTTCCTTATATTTCCATAAGTAAACACTGCTGCAGGAGGTCGTGCAACTACTGACAATTTTCACTGTCCCTCCACTTCCTTTCCCTCTCTCAGTTTATGTTTTTGAGCTATATGAGAGACTACCAGAATCAGAACTGTCAAAAGAGAGTCTAGTTTCAACCTGAATCCCTTCTGTAAACCAGATCACTACAGCCAACCTGTGACAGCATCAGAGAGGGGAAAGCACAGAGGTAGGAAGGAGTGACCAGTTTCAGAACTATGTAGACCTTAATGCTCAGCCGATATTCCAGCAAAGTGGAAGCTTGTGGTGACTACAGGGAATTTAACTGAAATTTTCAATGATTCCCTATTTCAAGATTTTTAGAACAAGCACGCTGTTTTATTTATGTCTGTGTACGATGCTTGTCTTTCACTATGGGGTTCCTGGCTGAGAAACTCCAGTCATGCTTGGCATATGTTAGCCTGATGGTTTGGAGAGCTATCTGGAGGGGTTTGCTTATCACACTGAAGTGCTCAGCAGTGCATACAGAACACTGAAAATAAACAACAACATCCAATCTTTGGCAAATCAGTTTCAGTGCCTGCACAGTGGATTTATTCAGTGTCAGCCTACATTCAGATCTTTATTTTACAGAAAAGTTCTCAACAGCTAATCCCAAACACACGTCTAACCCTCCAAGTAACACAACATTTTTCAGATTTTTGGAGGCAAGAATCACACATACCTTAAAAACCTCGAAAGTTTATCATGTTAAATTTGTCAATTCTGGGTCTAAAGATTTCATCTGGAGTTTACTGAGTCCTAAATTTAATCTGGAGTGTTTTGGTTTTGGTTTGTTTTTCACAGAAAATACTCCTTTAAACATTCACCTTGTTATCTTGCTTGTAGTTAAAAGGATTTAAGATTAGAATTCTCCACGTATGCAAACAAGCTGATGGGTAGGATTTTGTCTGGTTTACAATATGCCATTGCAATTCTGTGCTTCTGAGTCAGCTGTGACATTCTGCACCTGATCCTGAGGCAGAACTTCATAAAGGCTGTTAATGTTTGCACTGTTGAACAAATATTCTAAGATACTAGAAATCCCCAAATCTCATCTGTGCATTCCAACGCAGTGTATACAGAGTAATTATGTTAACACTGCTGTATCTGAAAGGAATGGCAAGGAGACAGCCTTCATTTAGCAGGATAGCAACATGGATCCACAAAACAAATCTATCCAGACATGCAGTATGGTGTTGAGGGCTACAGGGCAGTGCCAGGATGCCATGAAGCCTGAGGATATTTTCAGGCTTTTCAGTGCCACAGTGGTGTGTGCAGAGCCCAATTGCCTGGTCAATCTGCCCATTTCCTTGACAGCAACCCAGATCTGAGATAACAGCAAATAGCAGAAAGAAAGAAATGAGGGGGCAAAGCTGGGGTCCACATACATCTCAGCAAGTTTCAATTCAAATACCCAGGCTACTCTGAGGTACACTCTGGTGCAGGTACCATGTATTTTATTTGGAAGTAGACTTCTTTTGCAAATAATGCAGGGAAACACTCTATTCTGCCATCTGTTTGACAAGTTCTGAGACAGTTTATCAGCAATAGCTGGTGAGGGCAGTTGTGCAGCTGGGGACAGAAGGCAAAAAGAAACCTTTTGCCATTTTTTTGAGGGTACTTTGAAAGTCCTTTTTCTTTAAGGATCCAGACAATGTGAAACAGGAATACATGTTGTCTATCCCCAGGGCTGGACAGATAGCTACAGAGTGCCAGGAAAGAGT
>NW_009926717.1:1847-13825 GCF_000696875.1 Nestor notabilis
TCATTGGCCCCTTTCCTCCCTTGCTTTGAATGAGGGGTCCCCAGTATCTATCTTCTTTTTATTCTCCAATTTCAGATGCATTCCCATGTTTACATGCCTCTCCAAGTAAACATTTACAGCTGTCACTAAAGCTCAACAGGAGAGAAAAATATTCTGCTTCCAAATATGACTATTGCTGAACTAAACACACGAAAGAGGGTAAGTAAGTCCCAAAAGACTGATACTTTATGGCTCAGGCTCAAAGTAATTCTCATAAATACAGAGGGTGTTAAAAGGTTATTGGATGTTTCCTGTCTTAGTGTGGTTCTTTCTTGAGACAATTCTTCCAACAGTGCCCATTTTTCACATGAAAAACTTATTTCTGCTTATTTCTGCCCTTATTTTAAGCAGAGTTCTTCTTTAAGAGCTTTTCATCAATGAAAATAATGCCTCCTTACCACTTCTAACTTCTGAATAACTATGTAATCTACAAAATCAGTGTTTTCTCTGTGTGCTCAATTTGGCAAATAAAAGAAGAAAATTTTATTCATGTATTGTACTAAAGGGAAAGGAGTATTTTGTGTGATTGAGGTCCTTCAGTGCGGGGCACCCGTGAAACTCTCATATGAGATGAGTAGATTTCCAAGACATGCCTGTGGGTTTAACAGAAAGAAATGTTATATACATATTACATGTTTACATATAAATAGTTCACCATTTATAGTAAGATTTGTACTCTGCAATTAAGGAGGAATTCAGGGAGATGCTTAATCATGAACTTTCAGGCTTCCCTTTTTCATGAAGCATTTTTTGACCCATGATGCATCTCGTTCCTATAACCAGAGGGGCCTGGGTTTTCTTCTGGGTTTTCTTGTAGGTTTTTTGTCTGTTTGGGTTCTTGTTGTTTTGTTGGGGTTTTTTTTTTCCTTTTTTGCCCCCAGCAAGCTCATTTAAAAGCGAAAAAAAAAAACCCAAAACCAAACAAAACCCAACACCAAAAAGCCCAAAAGATTTTAAAAGATATGAAAAGTGTTTCAGAAATTACCAACTTGCTGCTCTGGTGACTTTTTTTCCTTTGTGACTTGACATATCTCCAAAATGTTCTTATTCATGCTTGGCTGTGGGATTTCAAAGCCATTGGGATTGAATGAGTAAGGAAAGTAATGCCACATAAGCTGACAGTTCTGCATGTATACACAAACACTTAGACAGATGTTAGTAAATACACGTTTCTTCTAAGCTAGCATTTCTGTTAAATTGTCTATTAAGTTTATTAGAAGGAGGGTGAGCTTACAAGCAAGTGGCTGTGGAAAGTTTTTATCTATATAAGATATGGATAGTGATCCTGGCTTACTTCATCATCTATATGGCCATCATTTAGGTCAGACAGAGCTCAGAGGCATTGTAATGAGGCTAACTGAAGGGGTCAGCTCGCTTCTCTCTGGTACAGGCAAGCAGGAGACACTGTGAGGGTTTGAAGACAAGTACCTGCTACAGGTGCCTACTTGAATACTGGTGGATGAGTGAGAGTTTGGGTTTCTCTCTTCCGAGAGGTAGGGCTTAGTGTACACTAACAAGGACTACCACGATTGTAGTTATATCTTGGGAATGGTGCTTTCTCATTCAAAAAGAGCTGCTAGATCCCAAATATTTTCTTCTCTACCTATTTATAGTGATCCTATGCTGCCTCTATTAATTGTAGAATGAATTGGGAACTGCAGATGTGATGTTTGGAAAAGCACAGTACAGAGGATGAGCAAACAAGCCATATAATGTCTAACTTTGCCACAGATTGAGACTTCCAGTGCCCAAATCACCTCTTGATCTTCTGACTGCTTTTGCTAATGCAGCATAATCCAGTCTTTCTTAGTATTCTCTGCTGCTCAGCATTTTAAGTTGGCTTTTCATAAAGCTTGCATATTAAGAATTCATAGGTAATTCTACTCATGAAAAATCATTCATTTTAAAGCACAGAGGACAAAGGCAACTTCTTCCAAGGTTACTGGCTGTTAGAAAAAAGGCCATTAAAATAAATCAATCCTGCTGTAAAACTGCTTTTTAAACTAAAAACAATTCTTCAAAACTACTACTCTTACCAGAATTGTGTTTGATGACTGAGGTCTAAAATAATAAAAAAGGATAATCAGAGCTTAGGAAGGACTGAAGTCCAGAGTGACAACATATAGAAGACACAAAGGGTGGTCAATGATAGAAACTAATAAGCAGGCCTAAGCATCTCTTTTACCTTTCTGTTTTATTGCAGGTGCAGACATCCACATAAATTAGGTCACCACGCCATAAAGCTGAGAGAGCTGAGACATGAGAAGTCTAAGCATGATCTGTGTTATTACAGAGTCACAGAATCATAGAACGGTTTGGGTTGGAAAGGACCTTAAAATCATTTAGTACCAACCCCCTGCCATGGGCAGGGACACTTCTCACTAAACCAACCTGGCCTTGAACACTGCCAGGGATGGAGCATTTATCATCATATGCAGGAGTTGGAGGATGCAGACACCAGGGTAGCTGCTGCGGGATGGAGGGTGGCAAGGAGCACATGACTGAGCTCCAGGATGTGATACCTGGGTACAATACCACCAACTAGCTCAGCAGTCTCTCACCTAAAAAAAGAGGACATTATTATTGCTGAGCTTTGGGGATACGGTAGTTCTTTAAAGTTAAATTTTGTTCTTATTGCTAGAAGTTGAATTGCTGCTGGGATCCTGCCAGCAGGTGATGAGGAGAAAATTGCTCCTGAAGCCAGCACAGCTCTTTCTGCCCTGAAGAGAAAGCAAATTTTTCCAGCTTGCTTGTAAAGTCTTCTCTAAGTACACAACCAGGCAGGTTGCTTCTGTCACTGATCCTTTCTTTCCCTGCATAAGAACTTCTCATTTCCTCCATCCAGGAAAGTTTGATACAGGCTCAGTTGGTTACTGCTCCTCTGGAGAACATGGAGCACCAATTTTGTTTCATTTTATATCAACAGACGATCCATGTGGTGGCTGGCACTGAATTTTGTTCACTGAATTGCATTCTTTTTGTGTGCTTGCAAAGCGGGCAGGCAAGATGCACGTCAGACAGTTTCCCAATGATGAATATAATAATTAATTGTGAAATATGTTTGTAGCGTTACGTAGGCAGAGATTTACTATGGAAAAATTAGGGATTTGTTATCGCTGGCTGGATCAGCATGTATTTTTGCATGAAGTGATGAGGCTGTAGATGCAACATGCTTTTTTTTCTTTGTACCTTATATCTCTCATATCCCCCATATAATAATATGAAATCAGTATTTTACAGAAGAATGTGTATTTTGTTCTCTGCTAAGACACCTTGTTGGTTTGCTAACTTTTTGCCATATGGTTTCCTAAACTGACAACCTACAGAGATAAACGTTCACTTCATAACTTGGAATTAACATCAAATATTCTGTATAAATACTGAACAAGAGGAAAAAAAATAATCTCAGAGCAGAACATAAAATAAAATTATAATAATAATGCAAACCAAGAAGCATAATTTTTCATTCAAGGCTGTATAATCAACTGGCATTTTCTAGCTGAGATTTCATCCCATTTGTGTAGACAATGAATGTTTGTGAAGTTTTCACTAGACTTAACAATGTGTCCATTTTAACAGCAAAGGTAATTAAAGAGTTGAAATACTGATAAGAAATACTGTTGTAAAAATCCCACTCACTACAGTAGTTAATGGGAATCCAAGACACTACTAAATGGCACTGCAGAGGTGTTGTGAAATACAGAATTAATTTGTAACAAATTATTCCCACTGGAAACCATATTTTAAGACAGAAAACATGAAATGTTAAGTGAGGAGGAGTTCAGGATTTCTTTGAGAACTACTTTGCATTGCATGCAACCTGAGGTTCAAGATGAATTAAAGATGTGAGCTACAATGGAAACATTTAATTTCCCTTTTGAGCAGTCTTAACCAGGGCAGACAATTTTTCCTAGATTCTTTAAAGAACAGATAATTCAGCAACAGAAAGGTCATTTCTTATGAAAAGGTCATTTCTTATGAAAGTCAGTTTTCTCTACTTTGTGAGTTCAAAATTGAGACAGCATTCTAGAAACAAATCGTTAGAAAAGTCTATAGGTATATAGAGATACATAGACTTTCCAGTGTAGGGATAGCTGAAATACTATCTCTGTCTGTAAGATTCACAAGTAAAAAAATTATTAAGAAACACTATTAATGCAAGATGAATGTGGTGATCTGAGTTCAAAAGATTTCTATGATCGTATCTACTTCTAAGTAATTGTTTTTCCAAGGTTCAATGTTTGATCAAATTTGGATAAGAAAATAGAAAATTATTTAAAGTCTTGAAATTATAATAATCGTATATTTACAAGAACCTTCGACTCAAGTTATATTTCAAACATAAGCATCTCATTTCAGCAGTGAAATAGATTGCTCATATTGTTAACAGGTAGTCAGGAGTGACAACATGGCTTCAGGCATGATGGTAAAGGGCATGGGGGCCCAGCTGGTGTTTCCTTGGTGTCACATGTGAAGGAGCAGATGGTTCTGCAAATCAATACCTAGTCATGCAACTGGTGTCATCAACAGGGATTTGGCTTTAAAGAACAAAGGATTCTTTCTGAGGATTGAGGACTACTAGGGAGAGATGGGATCCACCTGACCAAGTAGGGCAAGAGACTGTTTGCCAATGGGCTGACCAACCCATCGAGGTGAGCTTTATACCTGAAATTATGAGGGGTAGAAATAACCACCTGTGGTTAAGGGAGGTAGCAATGAACAGGGTGGAAAGCAAAGGGTGCAGGGTGATTAGGAACAAGAAGCACCTCTGAATTAATAAAATGAGTAATGAGGAGGTTAAATTAGAGTCTTCCTGAGGTCTCTTCCCACCTGAATTATCCTCTGATCCTACAATTTGTTGAAAAACAACTTGGACAGATGGATCATTAAAGTCAGTTCAGAAACATCTCGGTTCACTCAGCCAAACCAAATACCATCTGTTTACCGAAGAGGTGAAGCTGATGGAAATAAGGGTCATGGTTTCAGGTTTCTGTACCATGACTACCTGATTCAAATCCACAGTAAAACTCACTGCTCTGCTCATGTATGATCTGACATACATACAAGCAAAAAATCATTATTCAATGGTTTACAAGTGTGATGAAGGAATTCATTTGAAGAAATTAATAGGAATATTGAAGATACTTAAAGAAAAAACATCCTTATTGGGAACTTCTACAGATCCACATTCATCTCACCAGAAAGCCAACAAAATTAATACATATTTTTGTATGAGTTCTGCTATTAATAAAGTTGAGTCGAAAATCGATTGTATTGATACATGCAATTCTTTAATTTTGGGGAAAAAGGAGAGATTTGAAAAGTTGGACAATAAACCCTTTTTAGGATTCATATTTGTCATCATGAGTTAAAACAGTTTTCTGAGGATCTTTTTGTTATTTTACTTCAAAATATATTCAGGAAGTTGATAAAATTTAGTGTAGTCTGTGTCAACTCACATCCAATTCTGGACTATGTCTTCTTGCCCTATGAATGTTATCTTAGCCTTTTGGAGAAAGCCTTGCCACTTTAGATGGATTTTTATAGGAGGTGACGATCAGCCACTTGCTTTCCTTTGGAAACCCTAGCCAGTCTGCCCCTAAAGGAACACGCACAACGATACCGTGCTGTGAATGAATAACCAGGCAAACAAAAATGAGGATGGAATGTTTGTGTGTAGTTCCATCCTCACTTACCAGACCACCCCCATCACTCCTGAGTCCACCTTTGCTAAGGGTGCCCTTAGCCCTTCCCCAACTGACTTAGTGCAACCCTGCTGAGGTTGAGGCTATCACAACCTCAGTATTGTGCTGAGGTCTTTGCACAGTACTTTCTGACTTCTTATCAGTTCACACTGACTGAGAACACCTAGAAACAGGACATTTTCTTGTGAAGCAGTGTCTATAATTGCCTTCGCATCTTAGGTCTTGAATAGTTTTCCTTTCTATATGGTTCTTTTTTTTCTAGCCAGCACCCCAGTTCTTGAGGAGGTATAATTTCACCAGTAATACTTAGCTAGCCCTCTCCAGGAAGACAAGAGCCATTATATAAGAGAAAAGATCACTGGTATATAGTGATCTTTTTGGCATATATTTCAGAGATTTGCATGAAAAGAAATGTTTGGCAAAACATTCAGGAAATGGGTTCCTTCCATGCAATCCCTCAAGGAGAAAATGTCAAAATAGAACTACATAGACTAAAACAATACACCTTCATTTTTTTTTCTTGGTTTCATTCTCTGGCTTATGGACAACACACAGCTGTTTCTGAGATGCTAAACAAAAGACAGCTTTGTTATAACTAAATATATCCCAGATGGGAGTGTCTCCATGCACAAAATCCTGCAGTTAGCACATGGGTTTGCCAGGCCTGCTTAATACCGCTGCTGTTTCAGAAGGGTTTATCACTGTATGGGGGCTGTGCAGCAGCTCCCTACCTCTGTCAAAATTATGTGCAACACGTCAATGTACCAGTGCACCTACAGCCTTGTTCCTGCAGCCCAAGGAGTCTAAAAAGCTATGTGTGGTAGGAGATTCTTCTTGGCTGTTACAGCTTAACGTCCTCTATCTACTCCAAAAATCGGAACAGAGTGAGATTTTGGAAGACGCTGTATAATTAAAACCTTCAACGGGGCTAAAAGACAAGTTATTTTGTTCCTTAAGAAAACAATACAAATCCTGACCATTAAGAAGCTTTCCAAACCAGACAATACTTAAAATAAATAGAGTTGGCTGGTTCACCCCAACAAACTTTCCATTTACACTGGGAAATTTCTGTATGCCTTCTAGGAAAAACTGTCTGCCTGAACAACGTCCAGTTCACAGCACGGTAAGACCCGAGTTTGGGAAGTAAACGCATATTAACCGTAAAACCAGTGCACCACTAGGTGGCAAAATGGTGTTTTCAATGAAGTAACCCGGGGCTCCAGCTTCGCAGACGCTGTTTTTAGAAGCCCTGCTTGCCAAAACAGAGATATTTGGAATAAATAGCGCACTGTAATGTTGCAGTGGGTTTCCATCGGCTGGAAAACCGCCGTCGGTCTGTAGCCTTACTTCACTGTTACTGATAGGACTTCTCCTGCTGCATAGCCCGTCTCCAGCAGAAGTCAGTAGTCAATACCTGCTCATTTGGATGCCCAGTTTCCAGTTTTATTTCCATCTGACATGATAAGTTTGATGAGACACCGAATCACTCACAGCCATAGGTTTGCAGACTACAAAACCTTCTTATATTTTGTCTTGTCTTGCATGGTATAGAACAGGAACCCCTCTGACCTCAGTAGAATAATGCAAGTATGAAACAAGTGAAATAGACAGAAGAGTCAGATTGTGTTCATAGGTAGAGCCCAGGAGATATTTTAAAGATGCTTTGAATCAAAATATAAGATGATTTTGGTACTACCAGATAGATAAAACAGATTTCCTCTACAAACAGGGACGGGATGCGGTGCTTTGAGCTGCTGAAGCATACAGCACCCCATGGAAACAGGCCCGTAATATGCAAACAGTGAACAGGATAAAACAGTCCACAGGATAAAACAACCGCAGTTAATATCTAATCCGAAACTCACATGAAAAAAGGCTTTGTGGGACATCTTTGAGCACTGTTAAGGCCACAGCACTTACCACTGCTTATTACTCTTTCCTCTTGGCTTTTAGTTGCTGTGACAATGGAATAACTTCTCTGCAGCCTGTTGTCCAGACAACATCAGTACGTTCCCCACCTAGTCCTTTACAGTGTGCCCTGTCCACATTTGTCTGTTTTCTTCTTTTCGGTTTGTACTGGTCTTTATCTGAATTTGCCCTTATAAACCTGCCTTAGCTGCAGAGCACCTTGCTTTCTAAAGAAATGCCAGGATTGAATAGCCCTATAGACTGACTAAAACTGTCAAAACAGAAGCCTATCACAGCTTTCTTTGCCTCTGAGCCTTTTTTCATTGCCCAAGAAGCTAATAAGTAAAGAAAATGGCATGATTTGAGTTTGCTCCAGTCTGTGGGATGTTCCCTGCCTGTCAGTGAGCTGACAGGGATGCGGAAGCTGCTACGAATCAGACCCGGTCTCAAGGGCAGCTTTAGTCTCAGGCAGTAGCAACCCTCTGACATCCTGCCTAAATGATTTCCTTTCTGCTGTACCCTGTCAAATCAAAACAGTGTGATCAAATGAGAAAATAAAATGAAGAGTATGCTTTAAATATGCTGTGGTCCCAATGGGCATCCCACAGGAAACACCCTCAACTCTGCAGCAGCATCCTTCCCAGTGGCTTCCTATTGCCCCGTGCGCACTCACCCAGGCTTACATCCCACAGGCATCTCATGAAGTTGTGAAATTAAGTCACTGACGGATGGACAAGTGTAAATGCTGGAAATTGGGAATATGAAATCATGGTGAACTAGCTGGTTCAAATTCATTATTTAAAGGTTATAATTTGCAAATTCTCACCAAGATATCATAAATATATTGTTGGCTGACATCTGTGCCTTTGGTTTACGCTATGGATCTCTTGTAATAAGCTTTCTAATTAATATTTGATCCCATAACTATAGCTTTCAGGGGAAAATTAACTTTCTATTTACAATAGAATACAGTTGCTATTTTGCAGTGGAGCCTGTATATTGGACTGTATGTGTTGTTACTGACCAGCGGGTATGATACTATGTCCCCATTCTAACTTAAGGTAAAGCCTCATTCACAGACCATTTTGAACAAAACATTAACGAATCCAAAGGTAACACTCCACAATTTGTTTCTGGTTTGGTGCTTGTTTGTTTGCTTTTCTTATATTTCTGGATTTAATTCCAAATCTTAAATATACATTTATACAGAAGAGAAGCAAAACCCATATTTGGTCATCTTGTGAAGAAAAATCAGAGGATGGGACACAGATAAGTAACACTCAGCTTCTAGTTTGATAAATGCACATCATTTTTGCAGAAATACAAGCAGTGTTACGGAGTCCACAGTTCAAATTCAATATACATCCAAAATTATTTCCAAGAAGACCATGAGAGTTGACATGATTGTGGCATAGTAGATAAACTATTTTCAGTCTGTCACACTTGCCAGTATATTTCTGATACAAATTGGAAAACAACCCAAACACTGATAAAACTTAACCAGACCCAGTGAGGCTGTGTCCCAGGAATAGAGGAACCGATGTTATTTATGGAGTAAACACATTACAGAAAATCAAGAGAATGAGGGTGCAATAAAGACTGCACTGACAGATGCAGAGCTAAATCAGTCAATATTATGGTACATTATTAGGATTAAAAGTCACATTTGTAATCTCGTAGGAGGCCCTCTCAATTAGGACTTGCTAAAGGAGAGACTGTTCTCCCTTGAATGGGCACACTGAATAAAAGAATTTTTTTTTTTTTTTAAAATGCCTGGAATATAAAAATGTAAATTAAATAAAACACTGACCTTCCTAAAAATTATGTTCACAACTTTATGACTTAGCCTGATATTTTTTCTGTTTCTTCTAGTGCCAACCAAGCTGTATCTTTATAAAGGCTGGAGACTGAAAACGTGGGGTTTACTCTTACTTATCAGTTGACCTCTTGGCGCCAGCAGAACATGCGCATTATACTGAAGTCATAACAGGAAACAGTGGTTTCGATACACTCTGGGCACTTCACTGTCTGATATAACGCATCGTACATATCAGTAGGTAATTTCTGTAGTTCTCTGAGGTTTAGCCCTCCTCAGAGCAGGTCTTCAGAACCCAGGGATGATTTAACTGCCAGTGGTTACCAGAGTCTCAGAGGTGACAAGATTCCAACTCCTTCTGCCAAAACTGGAGCGCAGAGCTGATCAGAGAGAGTAAGAATGAATCCTGAAGTCCCAAACCCAGTATGCAGCCAAGCTGAGACCCAGGAATAATTAGTTCTCAGCAGCCTAAAAGCTTCCCCTTAGACTGTACAGCATTTTATGTGTGCCATAATGCGTTACACAGTAGTGGACAACTTGGTTGCCCTTCTAACAGCACATCAGCTAGTACAGACCTCCCATGATGTCTGAAAGTGATTCTCCGAATTATTGCAACAAATCATTTTAAAGGATATACTCATGTTTGTAACTAAATGTACACAGCTAATGTAATGCTGCATGTGAAGACAAAACATTGTTTTATTAAACAGTTGAATGCTTTCAAAAATTGAAATGTCAGCCTATGTGATATTACACCGTTTCACAGTTATTTTGTAGTGAGCATTCCAACAGGAGTTAGTATTTATTCACTTAAAATATGCCAGATTTATAGTTAGACATGTCACAGGCATAGGATTTCTGACAAAACTGGTAGAAAACACAAGCTCTGGCAGCTGTCAGTTAGTCCAGAACAGCAAGCTCACACACAGAACCTTTTCTCATCATGTCAGTTTACTGTAAACGCAACACACCTTACAGGCCACACCTTGTCCACATAGTTTTGTGAAGGTGTTTGGGCTGTAGCCTATGCAATGCAATGCTTGCAATCCCATGCCTGTAACTGAAGGAGACCACTATCAAAAGAATAAATGTTAACTCAGATACTTGGGATGAAAACTATCAGAAGAATTTGTTGTATTCACACACTTCTGTACTAATTAGAACTGCTTTTAGCAAATGAGGTTTTTTGTAGAACTTGCCAAACGTATAGAACACGCCAATGTTTATAGAGGAAGCCAATGACCTCTAAGTGTAATGCATGAGAAAGAAAATTCCAGCAGTCTTGAACTTTCCATTCTATTGCTGATAGTGTTCCAGACTAGACATGTCTCTCACCTTCTGTACAAACACACAAATCTGATAGAAACTTTAAGACATCCACAACCTGATACATCAGGCATCTTGAATTTATTTCGACAGTTTGCTTGTGGAGTTGATCATTCTTAAAGTCACAGGTCTATGTGTTTATATGCACTCATATAAACCCCCAAAGTCTGATCTCTGGCCACTCTGCAGCTGCACTCTGTGCATTGCCACAGTTCTGGTGCAGAACTAAAGAGTGCACACAGCTTTATCCAGGGAGTCTCAGGATTCAATCTTGCCTTCTGCTCTGAGCCCTGGCAGCTAATACCTTGAGTATTAGCTTGAATATGTATTGCACTGAGTATGTATATGATTGAGTATGCAGCTGTATGAACAGTTTCTGTGCTATTTCAGCTGAGCAGTGAGGCTTTCTATCCATTTCTTCAAGAATTCCTTTTCCCCCCTGTGGGGCCACAAGCTTGAACGATGCAGCCACAATGAAATAGCATTACGTTCTTAATTTAAAAACTGTATCTATATGTTTGATGTAAACACTTAGTTCACAGAAGAAACACAACATTTTCTACACTGTAAAGCTTCTACATTTCTTTGGGCGTGCTGTCAAAATCATCTATTTGAACTAGTGTCAGACACTCTTAGAAGCTACACAATATGCCAGTTGTTTCCAATCGATAGTTTACTGTGTACTATAAATAAGAATGCACAAAAGAAGAATAGATGCAATTGTGTTTCATCTTGGACAGTTAAAGGGAGAGAATTATTTCTGCTTTCAGATTTCTCATTACACTTTTTATATTACGGAATTATTTTTCTCAAAGCCTTCCATCAAAATATATAGCTTTAAAAACACAGTTGGCATAAATCAGTATTGCTGTACTTGGACCACTGGAATTCTGTTTATTTGTACAGTGGATAATTTGCTCACAGAGTTATTGTGCCTGGACATTGGCATCCATAGCTTGACAGCATTAAAATACTTCAGAACACTATCAGTGCACGTAAATGAAACTACAAAATACTGTGACATTAGTTAATTTTGAGGGGTTTTTTCAGTGAAAACACAAGAATTTCAACACACAAAGTAATGTCTCCACTTCTGCGGTATAGTATGGCATTTTGTAACAAAGCTTCTTCACACTACAAACTCATTACAATACTTTAGAATCATAGAATCAGAACAGTTAGGG
>NW_009926718.1:0-2959 GCF_000696875.1 Nestor notabilis
TCGGCAATTGACCGTTAGTGGTCGATGATGGTCTGAAGCCAGAACAAAATAAAACACAACTGAAAGATTTCTTCCTCTTGCTGAGGCAGAAATGCCTTTTTCCAGTTGCTTTCAGCAGTACATGATATCAGGATAGTGCAGCTGTTTTGCAGCCACCGGCTCATGCAAAGGAGCCATCCTTTACTGGAGAACAGAAGAATCTGGGGGGCATCATGGCTGCTCTTTGGTGTTCCTTTCCCAGTTAACCCCTCCTCATATTAGCAATAACATTTTGTGCACTGTAAGATACTTGTAGCTCAAACACCAGTATTTCAGGTAAGACAGAATGGGCAAAAATTAGGCATTTCACAAAAAGAAAGGGGTAGTCATAAGTAAAAAAACTCTGTTGAAATGCCTTGAAAATGTGTGTTACTGTCAGGTCTGTAGATCTTGTATCTCTCCCTTAGGATCCAGCAAGAGGTAGAGGAGGGTGTTTCGGTGACAAGTGTAAGAACAATGTTTAAGCAATATTGACTGGCTAAATGAGTGATGTGTTGTTCTGCTTTGATAGATTCAGAATTCTACTGAGTCCTGGTTCTGACTTTTTATTTCTTACTTTTAATAAGCTTTTAATTAATCTTACAAAGTGTGGGAGATGCTGTCATGGCTCTCCTATAGTGTGTCATTAATTTTCTCCTTTATAAAAGCTTTCTTTTCCCCAAATTTAAGTGACTTCATTGTGAAAGGAGTGCAGAAAATTGTATGTATACTCCAGACTTCAATGATCTAGGAGATAGTTTGCTGTCATTAAAGGCAAAATATTTCCTGGAAATATTTTGGACTTCTCTTCAGACCTAGACTTTGCTAGATAAGGATGATCTTCTCATCCTTACTGAAGGAGGTCTCTCTTCAGCTATGTGGACAGCAGTACTCTGGATGACTGGATCGAGATAAAGTAAAAAAGGACCAATGTTTTCTATTTCCTGCCAAAGATCCATTTTTTTTCTTTCTTTTTATGCTAAGAACTGTGAAGGGTGCCAGACAATGAGGTCCATAGAGTGATGTAGGAAGTATGTGAAGATTTTATCTCTTTGCAGAAGCAATTTGACAGGCTATATGTCAGCAGCGATGTGGATGCACAGAGCTTTTCCCTATTGCCATCTATTTTCCACTTTCCATCATCCCAAAGTTTTCCTGAGTGGTCAAGTAGAAAAGCCAGGAAGATTGGGGTGTGAAGGACACAGCAAGATGAAGCAGTCAGCCTCGGGGTACAGGCACAGCAAGATGAAGCAGTCAGCCTCAGGGTACATCACAGGAAAGCTGTGGAAATAGGAACAGCTCTGATCCCCTAGTATATTCCTGTACAAAGTTCATCAATTGGACCTTACAGCTGAGAGACAGCTCCAAGCTCCAGCTCAATGGGCTACACTTGGTCCTCAGGCCATACATACATCTCATTGCATTTAATTAGCCCATCTGATTTAAGAGCAAACTCTTCCCCCAAACCTCTGCAAGCAGGATTCTTCTTTCAGATGAATAAAGTTCCTTTCTGTTGTTCACTGAAGAAGTTCTGTGCTACAAAGCTGATTGTATCATTGAATCATAGAACGATTTGGGTTGGAAAGGACCTTAAGGTCATCTAGTTCCAACACCCCTGCCATGGGCAGGGATGCCTCACACCAGACCATGTTGCCCAAGGCTCTGTCCAACTTGGCCTTGTACACTGCCATGGATGGAGCATTTGCCACTTCTGCTGACCAAAGAGAACAACAGCAGCTAAACCATGCCACTAATTAATTTTCCATGGCCAGATAAGCTCCCAACCCCTATCTGAATCCGTTTGTCCCTAGGCTGTAATGGTTCTGCACACTCAGGAATTTTCAGCCTGTAGAGCTATGATAAATAGAGGCAGGTAATGGCAGTGCAGATAGACTGCATTACTGGAAGTCTGCTCCCTATTAGCTGCAGGATGACTCCTGGTGAACCCTAGGTTTAATGGCAAATATCTTTTTGCAGCAGCTGTTTTCCTGGACAACTCAAGTACATGCACCCTGAACTGAATTGCTGGGTTTGTCCTGCCTGTGAATAAGCCTCTGAATTACATTTGAAAATGAATAAACTATCATGGGCTTTGACTGCTGCTGTTGAGGACCAGACTCTGAAAAATTTAAACATTGGCCTCATTTCTGTTCCTAGTAAAGAATGGAAGGCAGAGCTGAAGGCTTCAGGTAAGTTTCAATATTTGTAAACATCTCCAAAGCTGAACTGCTGAAGCTTCAGGATTCAGGGAACCTTTAATGTCTACAGAAGAGCCTGAATTTTAATTTAGTAATTATCCCAGCTTAGGGCGGCTCAAAGCTTCCTATTGTAAGATCCGCTCTCAGCTGTTTACAACTTGGAGAAGTTTTCAGAATTTGAATTGTAGCCTTTTGAATGAATTCGGTGTTTCTAGAAAAGCATGTGTTAAGTCTGAGAATGAGATAAGAGAAAAAAGTACATTGTTCAAAACAAATCCTCATTTGCTTCCATATTCAAAAGCAAGGACTTGACACGTACCAGGAAGAATGTAAGAGAGAGGAGTCATGTCCCTGCCATTATTCCAAAAAAAACCCAAAACAAAACAACAAAACAAAACCAGAACATAAGAAAATGTGAACCTCAGGGGTAAAAAAATCTGTTAACACAGCTGCTAGAGTCTGGCAACTAAATTTGCTGAAGTGTCTGTCCCAGCCTGTCAGTCATGTCCTTTGGAGCTAATGAGGACTCAAGAGATCATTCCCTTTGCACAGGGTGTCATGGGTAAAAAAGAAGTGATTGGGGGAATTTTTATTTAAAATATTTTATTGTCAATCAACACAAATTTCCAATCTGTGACTTGTGTGTTGAAAAAAAAGAAGCACAATCAATTAAAAAAATGCTTAAGTTAACACCATTCTTTCATCAGCCTTAAATGAAATCAGACACCTGTCCTCACTCTTTC
>NW_009926718.1:2990-6292 GCF_000696875.1 Nestor notabilis
TTCATGTTTTCACTCCAGGTTACACTCAGACTGGCCCAAACCTTTGGTGTGGCAATGGGTGGTAAATCAAGGTTGTGTGTAATGGTGCTTCTTTCTGTCCCATTCTGTCATGGTTTATCCATGGCTGTGGTGTTAGCATGGGTTGCCCATAGCCATGGTCTCCTGGGTGTGCCTGCCTCAGCACTGGTCACCCACGACCATGGTCCCTTCAGGCATAGAACACAAACTCAGGTTTTTCCATGAACTGGTGTCTGAGCATATGGAGCCATCAGTGATGTGAAACACCACTGCCCAGAACAGTGGTGGGAATGGGAATGGACTCTGCAACATTCATCACCTCCACCGGTGCTGAATGCCTGCTCCAAAAGGTGCTTGATTTAACAGGCAAAGTGCTATTGCTGGGACAGTAAAGTGGTCCCTAGTCTCTGGATACAGAGGTGTGTTTCAGTTGCATTGTGTCCTGGACACAAGGAGCAGAAGAAAGGACTCTGACCTCCATCACCTGCAGTGCTAAGGCTGCAGTTTGTGCTGTCAGTAAAATCCTAAGATATCTGGAAAGCTGTGTCATCACCCTATAGTGATGGCATACGCAGAGGATGTCAGCCTATTGCCATCACTTATTCTGTGATCTGCTTTGTAAACAGAGCAGAGAAAAAGTCCATGATGCTTGTGGGAATCACCTAGCTGCTGCATGCTGGATTTTCAGCAGCTGGAAAGAAAGACACAGGGTCTTTTTACTCTTTTTTTGTTTATGATTCACATACAACAAAAAAGTATTGGATCTTTACGTGACTTCAGAGGTGAGTCCCACTTCCACCTTGGCTTTAAACAGGCTGCTGTCTACTTTAATTCTTGTTTCAAAAGTCATCATTCCTGATGCAGAGAAGGCTCAGAGGCAGTCACGCACAGTTTCTTTGCCACCTGTGCAGTCTCAAAGCAGAAGTGAAGATAGAGAAACAAAGCAGAAAGAAAGGGAGACTTTTCTTCCTGGAACTTTCGAGGGGGGCATACATCAGGACTCCACACTGCAGTAAACTATAATAATTTTGGAAACAAGCTAGCACCATGCACCCTATTTTAAGAGTCACAGTTCTTACTGGAAGGTCCTAGCAGTGCTGATCTGCAGCTCAGCTCAAGCCCTGATGGCACCTCTTCTTTGGGAGAACCATGCATGTGCGATGGGACATGACAGGCTGCACATTTGTGGGCGAGTCCCTCGAGGATTGTTATAAGACTCAGCACCGTGTTCTTTTAACTGCCTGAGAGAGACAGTAATGAGTTTGCAGTGCCTGGTGCAGTGTCTTCCTGCTACTAGAAAATGCAATTTACAAATGAAAATACAAGAAAAGGGATTTTGGATGCTCAGGGCACTGTCCAGGGCCAATTAAAGAGCACCATTCTGTCTGGTCTACAGCTGTAAGTACAGTTTATAATAATTCACCGTATGTTGTTAAAAAGAAGTAATTCTTTACACATCTGCTTTTTATAGGCACTTACTGGCCTGTAGAAAATGTAATCAAGCAGGATTCCTGCCTGTTCTTTTCTTACACAAGATCTTTCTGTTCCAGTGCTGCTGTTAACTTCATCAGGAGGCAGGCACTCAATATAATCCTAAAACCAGAATCTGTCTTTCAGATAGGCCTTGCAGTCTGCAAAGCTTCTTTCTTTTGTCTTGCTCCATCCCCTAACTGTGCCTGTCCCTTCTCACTACCACTGTCTCCCACCCCAGTTTCTGGGTGGAGTGGCTTCTGTGAGTTGGGATTTAATAAAAGTCCTCTATTAGGGAAAGGGGGTGGAGGGTGGGGATGGAGAGGCTCCTGGGAGTCGGTAGTGGCATGGAAAGCTTTTTATCTCAACATTTCTAGTCCAAATTAGCTGTGGTGACCTAAACTCGTTTGAAATACAGCAGATCTCTTTTTTATTTTAATTTGTAATAAGTAAGAAGACAATTTGACCTGGTTTTTTCAAAGGGGTGTGTGCATCCCCTGATGGGAGTTCCTCTGGAAATCAACAGCTTGTCTATGAGTAAAAGAGAGGCAGCTATTCTCCCTGCCTGCCTTTGAAGCTTCCTGGGCAGCCCCATCTGAAGCTAGGGCATCCCTCCTCTGAAAGTCTTGGGAGGGGGAATGCTCTGGCCAGCTCCGCCGCCTTCTCATCTCCTCCATTGCCCTGCTGTTTGATTCCAGCAAGTTTTGCTGAAAGGGAGATATTTTCCAAATATTGTCTGACTTCAAGAGTGTGATTACAGGAGAGAGATATGTAATATCTTGTCATGTAAGCAGTTCTGTTAAGTGTTGCACAGCAAATGTGAACAGTGGCTTTCTCCCTCCTAGAACAAGTCTGGAAGTCACTTCGAAGTATATCATTTAAATAGCTATTCACTGACAGCAACACCCTAGTTTTATTCAGCTGTAAAAAAAAACCCCATCATTCAGTTACATCTGTTTATAGCAGCATGAGACAGTCCTGACTGATGAAGTGCCATGTGGTATTTTCAGTCATTTACCTCTTCACTGTTTTTCCCATTCAGTGTCAACAACTTATATTTTATTTACTTCTTGTAGGCTGCTGTCTTAGGACACCTTCTCCTTGCGAATTAGGGAAAAACTTGATTTGGTCTCCAGGCTATGTTAAGTATCTAGAATTATGGAATTTATGGACAAGCTGTTTAAAATAAATAAATATATAAAATCTGTATTTTTTTCCCCCGTGGCAGATTGACAGGATTTCCTTTCCATCTATCCTACAGCAAGGAAGATTCTTGATCTCAGCAGTTTTGCTGTTTATAATCAATAGGAAACATCACCACAATTTTAATGGAGCCTGGCAATAGTAGGACATCTGGTATTAACTGAAGCTGTTAACTATATTCAAAACCTAACTATAGCATGACAGCAAGAAACTTATGTAAGATTACTTGTCACTTCAAGTGGCAAGTATAGTAGAGTATATGCTTACACAATCCTAGCACACATGCATGTGTGTGTGATTCCTAAGATTTACGCTTGCTCTACAGAAGTCTCTGCATTGGCTGGCCTCAAATGGTTCCATTCCTCCAGCCCTCACCACAAGAGTGATCCTGCTGCTTCTCTGCTTTTTGGATACTGCATGTCAAACACCAATCACCCTAAACCCACTGAACAGACAGAAGAGGCTGACATGCCGTGTATGCTGCAGCCCTGTGGAAGACACACTTTCTGCCAGCAGCCCAGCAATGCTCTGCCACTAACGTGGCAGCAGATTTTCTATCTGTCTCAAGAGTGACCATGTCTGTTGGCCATGGAGAGCAGAGCTACCTGTGT
>NW_009926718.1:6323-7208 GCF_000696875.1 Nestor notabilis
CAAGTGTGGAATAAACTGGGTTCAGCTATGGAAATATGCACTAACAGTGCAAGGCAGTATTTTAATCTCTAGGCATCTTGAGTTGCCTGGGTATTTATAACACCAGAGTAATTCTTTAATATTTCTACTGTTAATGCTTTTGTACCAAAACTGGAATGTGCTGTGAATGCTTTGGGGATATACACTAATGGTATTAAAAGGACCGACAGGGCCAAATTCTCTTCTGTGCTATATTAATGCAGTGTTAATGACTTCTATAATTAAAGGCATAGTATGAGCCTATGTCTTTCAAGTATTTGAGTACAAATCCTCCTCACCCACACAATTAGTTCTACTTAAGGCTGTTAGGACAGAGAGGCAAATGGGCAATCCTGGAAATGAAGAGAACTACACTAGAAATGAAGAGGCATAGAGAAGGACACCTCAGATCCCATTATCTGAACTTGTTTTATTAAGGGCATATTTGTACTGTATTTATAATTCCCTTAGAATTGCCTACCCATTGCCAAGGAACGTCTGCAGAGCAATTATGTTATCACAGATGCAAATGTGACCTTGGGGAGGGAGGGAGAGAACCAGAAACTGTGCAGTTGTGAAGAGAAAACCTCAGGTTTTAATGGCGGTTAATGAACACCAAAGCTTGGCATGGCACCTTTGTGCTTCCACCTTTCTTGTCATGGAAGCTTGTTCTATGTGGAGCTGGAAAATCAGTGGGGCTATATGTTTTCCTGCTGGTGAGCTATAATGTTGCAGCTGTTAACAAATGAGTTGTTCTCTGTCGAGTTAAATTAGGCCTAATCCTTCTTTGCTCTGTCTGTGCCAAGTATTTTTTTCTTTTTTCTTTCCCCCCCCCCCCCCGAACCTCTCTTTTTGGGGGTGGGAGAG
>NW_009926718.1:7239-34628 GCF_000696875.1 Nestor notabilis
TGTTGAGGCTGGGATAAAGGAGACTTGAGGTATTTATGTGTTTTTCCCTCCCAAGGCTCTGAAAATTAAAAATGAGTTGTCACTGGCCCAAGCCCCATGAAAGCTGGGATTTTCAATCGATATTTCTGCCCCATTTCACTGCAGAGAGTGGGATGTAATTATTACAAATGTCATGGTAACAAACTTGGTAGTTTTCACAGTGACAGTTGCCACTGCAGAAATAGCACAACACAGAACAAAAATTACCTGTCAAGCATCTCATTATGTTCATCCAAATCCCGCTTATTCAATTCACCATCGGGCTGCACCTGACACAACACTTCCAAGTGTTCTTACAGATTACCCATGTCTATCTGTCTTGGGCCATAGACATCCTCCCACAGCCCACCTGAGCAGCTGCCATCAAGGTCCCCAAGGTCTAAAAGGATTTCAGTGCTCCCAGTACTCTTGATACAGGATCTGGAGAGAATAAAGATCTTAAAGAGCTATTAGGGTTGAGCAGGCCATCATGTGGCGATGGCTGAGAGGAGTCACACTGAATCATGACATTCTCTGGAGCTGAAGTGTCCTGGGTTATGACCTGCTTTTAACAGCATAGGAAATGTGACTGTTCTGATAAAACCGTAATCCAGGAGTCAGTGTATGCATTCATGAAGCAGGAAATTTGGATTAAATTTGCCTTTTTCCTCTAACCTAGTACTTTTCAGCATCCTGGGAAGTGCCCCAGGCTTGTTCCAGGCTGGGGAAATAAGAAAGCAGGAAGGCATTCAGGCAGGCAAGCAGACACTTGGTTTCTCTTCTGATGAAGCTGAATTGTGCAAAGGAGAATTCAGGATTCATTGGACCAGAGAGACTAAGAAAATTTAACACGTTTGAATATTTTAAGATCACAGTGAGGTGACCTTGAACTACGGTGTCTCAGGGACAGCTGAGTCCACTCTTTTGGACTAAAGTGGAACTGAAGTGCCTTAAACCACTGGAGGGACAGTGTCATTGAACCTGCCCATGACAAGATGTGACTAGCACATGGTGTTCCCTGAATGACACTGCAATCGCCATAGCTGCCTGACAGCCTGGGAGGAGGAAACATCCCACAGAGCTAACCTCGTTTTCTCTTCTTTGTGGTTTTGGTCCTAATGCGGAAAGTGGCATTTCTCTGCCTTTTAGACTTTAAGTCCATGAGATGATTCATTCTGTTCTTTTTACTTCAAAATAACCCAATAATTACATTATTGAAAAGGCCCTTTATCTAGTAATGGATAGGATTCTGATTAGATCACAAAATGCAAACAATACATTGCTCTCATCCTTTAGAGCTATTCCTGAAGGAAAGGGTCTGATGTACGCAAATGCTGGGCTATTAAGCAGTCTTTTTTCCAGACCATAACTCACAAGGGGGAGTCATATTTCTACTTTTTGGATCCCTTATGGTAAGTTGCCTAATACTCTGAGCTTTAGCACCTTAAGGAAAGCACTGCTGAATAACATTTGCTATCATTTGCAACCCACAATATCAGGAGGGTGGAGGAAGCAACAAAGTTAGCTAAGGTAACAGTTGCAAATTCACAAGGACTATCTTCATTGAAAAAAATATGAATATGATGCCTTTCAATGGTTCTTTCAGAAAAATACCTCTTTGAGGAACGGAATTCTAAAATGGTCAAGTGTTAGGGTTTGAGCCAAGCCATCATTGATTTCACCCAGTTTTTTCTCAAGCACAAGAAAACTACTCCAAATAAAATAAGAAAAGACCTTTCACCACACCAAATATTTCAAACCTTTCCATCTTTCAATTTTAACTAGGAAAACAGATTAGGCAAATACAGCCACGAGGATGCCCTGTTTAATTCACTAGTAAGAAAGTCCCCGCCACTTTCCGGAATGACGTGTGGACTTGAAATCAATAGCTCCTATGTGTAACAGACCAATCTATGCCTAGTATGCTCAGTATAAATTTATACCGTAAGACAGTTTTGCTCAAGATATGATTCAAACATCTAAGATTGAACAAAGTAACCTACAAAACAGCTATTGATTTCCCAAAGGGGTGCTTGCAATAGGAAATCAGTTGGCAGCATGCAGAATTAGGGCTTTAATTGCTCCTAAACCAAAACAAGGTGGAAGTATATTTTTAGCCTTATACAGTGCTGTTCACTACTGGAGAAATACTGGGATGGAGGCCCATAACTTGATGCAGCAGATCATTTTGGTCTGAGCTACCAAAGGACTGACCATACCTCACGAAAGAACATTTAAGAACCAGAGGTGTTTCACTTCTGTATTTTATTTGCTGATTAAATATTTTGCCAAGGCTGAACCTCAAAAGAGCAAAATTCCACTCACTCTCCAATAAAAGCATCTCTGGCAAAAAAAGGAATATGCTTTCATATGCCTACCACTTTTATTAGTGTTTTAATGGACATCTGGAGGTGTGAGATCCTCCCTCTTTTCCATCTTATGTCTCTATCCCTCTTTTATTTTTCATCCAACTAAATAAGAGGGGTTGAAAGGAGGAAATACCAAAACCAGGTGGAGGATTTTTTTTAGTTTACTATTTTGATTATTCCTTCTCTCCAAAATAAAACTTTGCAAATCAAAAACTGTAATATTAATAATAATAATGTATATGGAATTCTTGTTATTTTTATTATTATTACTCTGGTTTTCCCTAAATTACAATGACTCTTTTTTTCTCTGTTTTGCCTGCCTGACTAATACCATCCCAGCTAAAGAGTGCATGTTGGGTTTGGACAGGCCTCTCAGCAGATGAAAAATAATTTTAATAAATAAAAGAAACTATTGGCAGAGGAAAGCAATATTGGTGTTTTTAACCTACCACAAAACTATTTTCAGCCTTTGACCTTTCAGATCAGTACACTCTGAGAAATAGTCAAAACTAGCTTGCTTTCAGCTTTCTCCATCATTTATACCCAATCTCTTATCCACCCACAAGTTCACCCACTCCACTGCTAATTAAAACAGAACTCAATATCTTTGTCTCTTAGCCGTGTCTCTGTGCAGCCGACATGCTCCCCATTCCCCTGAAGCTGCAACGCTTCCTCGTATGCACAGAGATGGGCAAAGGGAATTATTATGCAATGTTGAACTGCTAACGCAGGGAAGGAGAACACGTTGCCTGAGCTGAGGCAGAATGAAGAGGTGGAGATTAATGAGTCTCAGGGGGCTGTAGTCATCTCCTTGTGTGCTACAAGCACGGGGCATGTGCTCTTGGAAAAGGGAGATGTAACAGCCATGGAGATGCATGTTCTTGCTGCTGTTTCTTGTAGAAATCCTAATTTTTCTACAAATATGAAATAAAAGTTGTGATAGTTGTTGAAGTGTCTCTGGACGGGGTTAATATGAAAAGAAGATGAGGAGGATTAAGGCATGGGAGCTAGATGAGTTCTTTGAAGATGGAGAAGGCAAAATAACTTTTTTTAGTGGCTAATTTAAGGTCTTACCTCCATATACTTGGGGCCCTGTATTGGCTGAATTTGCCCTTGGCTGTAGGGCTTTGTTGTCTGAATGTTCTCTGAAGTCTTCATGGAGTTTCAGTGGCATAGCAGGAATAAAAGATTAAGTACAAATCAGGAGAACCAAATTTTTTTTTAGATGCTTGTGGATTTGACCTCAAAGAGAAGAATATCCAGAGTCACAATCCAGCTGGTAGATCTGTGCTCCTCCCCCATCCTGAAGTCTTTCCTGGTACATTTAGGCCAGGCTCCCACTGTGATGAGATTCAGTAGCTTTACAAAGCTCAAAAGCCTCCCAGGAGGAAGCTCCTTTCTCTTTCATTCTTACAAAAGCCCTGTGGTGTCCCTCTGATTGCTTTCCAGCAGATCCAGCTTCCAAAGCCTTCCCTCTAAGCATAGAGGGACATTTCTTTCACCTGACTGTCCTCTTGTGCTTGAAAAAAGCTTAGAAAAGAAGCCACTTGTAGAGCATGTTTCTTAATAGGATGTGCCTCTGCTGCTTTGTAGTATGCGTTCTATAAAGGGCTTTGCTATGGCATTTAATCAATTGTTTCAGCTGTTTATTACCTTGTATATCACAATGCAATGAAGATAGTCGCCTAAGTTACCATTATTGAATCTGAAGTAAATACACAGGATCCACTTAAAGTCCTCTTGGAAGAGTATGCTTTGAATGCACTGAACCAAAACAGAGGCAGTGAAACTCTGCCCAACAACAGGATGAATCTCTGTACAAAATCGAGCAGCTGGCTCTGTGCTTTGAATAATCTGTACCATTGCCTTTGACTGCACTCTGAGTTCCATGAGCATGTCTCAGCACAGAAAAAATCTTTGTCTTTGCTCTTCATTCTTATGTGAGTTACCAAAGACAACGCTGGGGGCTCTGGCTTCATCCTACCACAGTGACTGTAAAGAATAAACAGAAATAGATGTCCTATAGCTCTTGGAAAATGGTTGGAGAAGTCCCAGCAGCAAGGAACAGTGAGCTACATCATCAGCAACCTCACAGAGAGTGCTGGAATCAGGAAGGCCATATGTTTCCTTAGCTTCACTGATTTATTCTCAGTTTGTCTTGGTCATGTCACAGGCACACAGATGGCCTGTGGACAATTAACAACAAAGTGGATATGCCTCTATGCATCTCAGCATAGGAAGGGATTGGGAAAAGCAAAAGGTACAAGGGATTCCAAGACATAAAACATGCTGAGAGTTCAGTTTACCTCCTTACTGGTTACTTATCCTCATGGGATGGAAACTGCCACGTGGAAAGGCTTTTTCACCAGAGCTACATTAGTTAAAGGCCAGAGCACCTGGTGTCCCTGCAAGTCTGGCTCCAGCTCTAACCAAAATCTGATTCCTCACAGGCAGATGCAAAGATCAGAAGTTGATAACCCATCAGACTGTAGGGGTGCAAGATTCAAGCAGTGCATCCAGTCCTTGCTCAAGCTTCTGTAGAGCTGCATATTAAAGGTATACTAGATATCCTGCCTCCATTCATGTTTTGAGTGAAGGATGCTCAGTTGTCCAGATTTATTGTCCCCAGCAAATTTTTGTCTGTATACCTTAGGCAGAATCTCTGCCCCAGCTGTGCCCTGGCATAGTGTTGCTGGATACCATGCCTCAACCCCTGAGCTACGCACATTTCTTTACCCTGAGGTAATAGCTGCAAGGTATGAATGGTTATAGTAAGCTAAGGTACCCTGCTAAAAGGGTGCCTTCATGCCATTAAAGACCTGTCAGGGTTATAGAAGTAAAAGTGTCCTCCCGGAGTCTTTAGGGTGGCACAGACCTGGTACACCAACAGCTCTGTTCTCTGAGCAAAAAAACCCCTCTAAAATCAGGTAACTGGGATGTACCTGCTCTGTCTCCAGGAGCCAGCCCCAAGCTGTGATTAATAACTGAGTTCCCACTACCCACAAGGAATGCTCCGATGTGCTGAATATTTTCCTGATGATTTTAGGTTCACAGCAGTGGCTATGTAGGTGAAATGCAAGCCTGGAGAAATTTTGTGAGTTAATCTGTTCCAGGCAGTGAGCAGAAGACATGGGCTGCTCTCTCCTGCTGCTTGCAAAGCCTCTGAAGGCAGCGCAGTGGGTTGTACTGTCAACTGCCCAACCTCTCCCCAGCAGCTCTGCAGAGAGCTGCTGTCATACTTAGTGGAGCATCTAATGTTTCCCAGCCAGCCAATAAGGCATTGGAGACACAAATTCTGAGATGCCTCAAACTCTGGGGAACACTAGTCAGCAAGCTGCTGTCCAACAAGCAGCAGTAATCTGAAATAAATCACACAAGCCCAGCTTTTTCCAGCAGAGGCTTATTATTCAAAAAGAAGGACACATCCATGCAATGAGGCATGGTGTTGCTAAATGGTTGGCTCAACATGGGTGTGATTAAATACAGTAAAACTAGTCCTGCTTCATCCCAGAGTGAAGGCTCAGCAAAGTTCTTAAGAGGTGAGAGTGCGGGCCCTGTGTGGAGAGGCAGGGAAGTTAATTTTCTTTTCACTACTTAAATTAGAGAAGATTGCCCCTGCCTGATCCACTCTCACACCATTTGGGTCATGGTTTTAAATGGTAGCTAGGAACTTTTCTGACTCAGAATCCTATTACAGCCCATTTATTTTCCTGGAACAAAAGCTTCTTCTTTCATACTGCTTCCATTCAAAACTCAGGTCATGTAAGCTGCAGCCCTGCAAGAATGCAGGACCAGGGGGTATTCAACAAAGTACCGTATCTCCTTCAGGCCCCTGCTAAAAAGAATCCTACCTGAAGCAAGGTATTCTGGTGGGGTTTTAGCACATACCATGCCCTGGCCAAATAATGTCATAATCCTATTCTTGCATATCCCCCTCCCATGAGAATGCTATGGTGCATACTCCTTCCTGCAAAAGCAAGGGTCTGATGAGAAAAGCATATTCCTGACTCCCCAGTTTTCCCTGTCCTTGAAAGGCATTTGCTGGGTTGATTGTTCTGGTCATCCATCTTTAATACGTCAATTATCAATCATTTCAGCATGCATTCACAAACAGCAGGGCACAAGGGCATTAAGAAAAGCTGGATTTTAATTTTTCATGTTTATCATGTTCATACTTCTCCATGGCAGCAGGATGATTTCTTTCTGCTCATAAAAGACAATTGGGAAAATTAGTTGGCTTCAGTTTAACAAGGTAATGATCCAATTTAGTGGAGATCAAAGCAAGCGGTGTGGCAAATGCAGAATGGTAAAATTAAGTTACTTTATTAATGCACAGTGCACTTTTCCATCTTGCAGCAGAATGATTGACTATCCATTGGGTTTACCGAGCTGCAATTAGCAATTATCAGCAATAGCCTCCTCTCTGTAGGCAAGTAAAGGTCTGGATCATGTTCCAAGTTCCAGACAGCAGCTGTTCCCACCTTGTAAAATCATATGCAGTGTAGGAGTACAACATAGTGGCCAGTTATAGAAAGGGCCTTTTCTTTACCTGTGCCTTTTTTTTCTGATCGCTGCATCATAATACAAGGAAAAAAAGATATGCATGTGCTAATGATCTTCATTGTTATGCTGATGGATAATTCGATAACTGGTAGTACACTCAAATTTAGAGAAAATCACAAAAATAAACATTTCTCTCATCCATTTTGGTGGTTTGTCTATCAGCAAATAACCCCTCCTCATAAGACATTACTAGCAAAATTAGCCATTTTATAGCCATTCTGTAAACAAAATGATCCACAGTGGAGGTAGAGTCTTTTGCAAGCTTGAACTGATATCTGACAGCGTGAGAAGGATTTAGATTCAGATTAGTACCTTATCTGCATACATTTTCTTGTTACCTTCCGAGACAATTCTATGATCATTAAACTCTCTGATGACAATTATGTCACTTTATTCATTTTTTCCTCCTTTGATCTTTACAAATGTAGAAGAATAGGATCTTTATTTATGTTGTATTCATCTGTTCCTGTTCCTTATTTCACATTCAGACTGGTAAACCTACAGTTATCTGAAACATGCTGTAGTATTTTTGTTTCGACAGAGGTGCCATGAATTTTATCCTGCATAGTAGTTTGTATATGTATGCATATGCCTGTTCATTTCTTTGCCTGTCCTCCCTTAATGACTTTTGATCTTGCTGTCCAACTTAAAGCAAATTTGACAGCTGGGAAAACTCTTAAATATATCGAGTTCTTACAAGTCTTTTGAAAGTAGGTTGTCAGAGAGAGTAAAGAGAAGCTATTAGCAGAGATAAGCTACAGTTTCAACTCCTACCAGGCATCAAACAATCTACAAGAAACAACAAAGTAAGAAAAAGTTTAACTTGGTATTTACATCTCGTTAGACACCAGAGAATCTAGAAGACACATGTCCATAGCAAACCAGGCTTCCTACATTGCTTCACTTAGGTTATGTAGCTTTTGTAATTCATCCTTGAATACAGAAGTATTGCCTTTGCTGACTGAGAGTGATCTGATAGAAAGATGTTGAAAAAAGATAGCTTACAATGGAAGGTCACAAGGGCACAAAGAAGGAAACCAGGTCAATTCTGGGAGCTTCATACAGTCATTGCTGCATGTTGCATGGACTGCGGGCCAAGGTAATAGTAGCTGACTCTTCTGTGTGAGTCCTGTGTGCTTAGGTTGTTTGTGGCTCTCACCACCACTGCCACTACCTTGGTTACTTAAAGAGCAGGTCAAATGGCACTGATTCCTACCTTGAAGTTGGTTTTGGGAAGTCTTCTGTAACAAAATATATTCAGCTCCACTGAATTTCTCATTAGGAAATAGAGTCCATACCCAGGTATTGCTAAATAATGACTGAAATATTAATTTTCTTTGCTACCTGTACTCCTGCAAGTAGCTAGACCCATCTTAAGCTTGTTCAAGGCCAGATTAGATGGGGTTTTGAACACCCAGGTCTAGTGGAAGGTGTCACTGCCTATGGCAGGGGGGTTGGAGCTAGATGATCTTTAAGGTCCCTTCCAAACCAAACCATTCCAAGACTCTAGGATTCTATGATTATTTAGTCTCTATTTTACATATGTATAATATGGACAGATTTACACCAAAAGCAGTTTGACTCATTGGGGAAAACGGTTGTTTTATTTGGTTTTGGTTTCTTTGTTTGAATTTGCAATTTTGTTTTTAACATTTAAACTTATACCTTTGCACATGTGCAGACATGCATGTGAATTCATGTATATGTCCTGCTAGAGACATAGACACACTCCTTCTATATGAAATTAGAAGTGAGTATAAGTGTCTATGTAATCTACCAGTAGATAATTTGTATATTCCTTTTGGAAGAGGCATCATGAAAAATAAAAGAAATATTACTTTCATTACTAAATATTAAGCTACAAGCAAAAGCTTGACAAGTAGAGAGTCTTATAGTTCATTTAACTTGATTTCCACATTGTTTAGTATTTAGTGAGCTGCATGTGACATCAGGAATGCTATTTACATTTAGTCAAACAATTTAAAAGTTACTGAATTGTTTGAAAGTTATTAAATCGGACCTACATCTCAAAAATGTGCATGGATTTCCCCACACACACTTTTTCAACTTAGTGAATCTGGTATCTCAGAAATTACTGGTTTTACCTGCACCGAGGAGCTGTCAGAAGCAGAGTCCTGGTACGCAATCTATTTACTCTGCTGGGATAAAATAACTGGCGTCCCTATGCATGGGGACTTGGTATTTCCTCTGGGCAGTGCAATTTGGGGAAGATTTGAGCTCCTGCTTTATGCTAGAGCTTCTCCTCTGCTGTAGTTCATTTCTTTTTTGCCAGAGTTGCTGTAGAAGATCTCTGCACTACCTTCTTTGAGTACTCTGTCCTTCCTGATCAGTGTGACATGAGTCATATGTAGGACACTGATGTCAGCAGTGAAACTAAAATAAGTACCTATTCAGGTAGTGGAATTTCAGACTGTAAAAGTATGCATCACAGATAATGGAAAATAGTCTAGAATTTCCATTTACAAAGACATGCATGCCATATCCTAACAGCACACATCAGTAAATACACTTGATGAATAGTAGGGATTGACAGGATGTTTGGGTGGTGGTAGTATATCTCCTCCAGTAACACATTTTGACAATTTAAGTGACTGCTTTGCCCTCTCAAAGCAGGCAACCTGCAAGATATGAGGGGATGACGAAGAACTCTGTTTACAATTAACAGTCCCCATCCTGAAAAATGCTTCATGAAATTAGCATCATAATAGATGATGACAGAACGAGAAGACTCAGGAGACCCTTGCTTCTTCTTATAGTCACTTTCACGTAAGTGAGATAAGCAGGACCCAATTCCCCTCTGGGAGATGTTATAAAATAGATTACATTCTTGACACTGAGGCCATGACTGAATGTCTCTCCTGGGGGGCTCTTTCTCTCATAGTGGGTAGAACTGCTGATTTTCTTTACTAAATCACAATTTACTTTCTGTTGTCAGGGTTAGGGTGACAGGTGGTAGTTTAAGCATGTTCCAGCAGAACAGGACATTGTTCTTGTCATAATAAAGAACCTTTGTAGCTGGCTCTCAAATCACTTTTCACTTTTTTCTTATGTTCAAGGGCAGTAATAAGGGACTCAGTTATCTCACTAAAACTTCTCTAACATGCCATGCAAGAAAACTAAAAAATCCACCATGCCTTTGTGAATCATATTCTTTCAGATGCATTATCACCTTTTGAAAAGACAACAGTCCTCCTTCTCTCTGGAGAGATGACATTTCAGCTCCAGGTGAGGCAATTACAGAGCTGATTGCAGGGGATGGAAACTGCTGTATCAACTCCCTGATTAAGAACTTGATTTGTATTTATTTATATTTGATGTGTAGTTTATTTAGCTTTTCTATAACTAAATGCAATTCACACTCCATTGGGAGGTTTCACACGAACAAACCCTCTTTCATTGTTGTCTTGGGTAGATGCCTTTAATGGGAAATATTAGAACCTTTCATTTTTCGATTGGGAATTGGAGTGTGATTTTTAGTGCTGCCTCTCATAAAAATGCATTCATTTTCAGGCACAAAAAGATTTTGGATCCAGATAATATATACATTTAAAGGAACACACAGGAAACTTTCCAGCACTTCTGAAATGTTTGGTATTTTTCCATTCACAATGTTGTACCACTGTTACTTCCATCTATCACTCACTCATTTTATCATCCTTGCAACTGCTTTGCTAGCTAAGCTTCTTCCCTATTAACTGCAAAGATCATGAGGCTGAGTTAAAATGTCTCTTCTTTACTTCCAACCTTTTTAATCTACAAAAGTGAATGGTTAACTGGTCAACATAGTCTTTGTGTCACAAAAACATTAGACTACCCCAGCTGAAGAGGTATCTGATTCCTCTTTTGGGTTCCCATGCCTGAAGTCTGTGCATTTTTAAAGTTTCCTCACCCTGGACACTGCAAGGACTCTGTGAATTTGCTACCATACCACATGGTCTCCTGTGGAGTGGGCATCCAAGGATGTCATCCCCTTTTTACTGTGCCCTTGTTGCATTTCCATGTGTATCCTAAAGTCCTTACCAGTCAGGTTAGAAACACTAGTAGCTCCATAAATTTCACCATAGTAACATCAAAATATTAAATCAAAAGTATATCTGTTCTATTTTGTGGGGAAAATGGAGCTGTTGAGGGCATCCTGTCAGGGTGGAGCACAGTAGAAGCTGCTGCCAGACTTGGCAGTCAGGAATGCTGCAGTGCTATGGGCAGCATGAGCAGGAAACTGCTCTAGATTGGGAGACTGCAGAAGCAATGCTGAATCACAATAATGCCACATAAAGACCCTCATCCTAATCCAGACTAGACAAGAAGAAAGTACATATGCAGTGCAGAGTATGTGTGACTCATGCATAAATAGACTGGTATGATTGGAATAATGATAGGAGCAGAGATTGTCAGGATATCCATCAGATTCTTTCACAGCTGTAACTGCAAATGATTGAGTGAATTATTTAGCATTCCTTTTGGCTATTGGGATTTCAGATCTCTGTACTTAAAGAAAGGGTAGTGGTTGGATGCTTTGTTTATCCACCGATGTTTCTGGTGAGCTGTGTGCTCACTGCAGCTCAAGGACTGACACAGTCCACGCTGGCATGCACAAACATCTGACCTAAAAGTAACTCATTGTTTTTACCAATCAGGGGTAGAGCTAGAAGTGTGCCAATCTGTCCCATAATTAGCAGTACTAATTAGTGGAGCTTCAGGTTGGCCCTAACTGACCATTTTGGCAGCAAATACAACAGGCAGCCTTAGCGCTTCATCTAGGGATGACAGAAGTACAAAATGCACTTAGAAGGTGATGATGGCAATGACATTTTGTAGGAAAAATGTGCATAACAGAGGATATTACTTACATTTTTCATGATCACAGATACCTCAACATCAGTAGCTCCAAAGAGCCGTGTTGTTTTGAATCGATGTCTTCTTGCTGACACTGCGTCTTCTCCATCAGTATGTCCATTACATTGTCAGTGCTCTGGGACATCTTCCCCTCAATACTTTAATCTCCACTAATTCAAAATGTTTCTGTTTTTGTCCTTCCTCCCTTTTTCTGACTTCTACAGATCTTTTGCAATATTTTTGTCATCTCAGAAGTTTGATTGGCTTCCAAGGCAGCACCATCTGTCTATTTAACTAATATGCTTCTCATTCCTTCTTCCTGATCACTAAAGGTGACGTTAAATAAGAACAATCTTAAGACAAATTCCTCTGTTATCTTTTTTAGCTACATCTGACAATTTGATGTTTCAAAAATCTATCGTTACCCATTGTTTACCATCAGTCAGCCAATTTTCTGGCCAGATATGGTGCTCATATCCAGTTCTGTCAAAATTATTTTTTTCTGGGCAATTTATATTCACTACAGAAGAAAATTAATCCTGTGGTAAGATAGGTGTGATGAATGGTTCTCTGCTTTTGCTTTTCCTCTCCACTGATAATGGAACAAGGTCTGTACTCCACCTTAGCTCCATAAAACTTTTCTAGATTAATATAAATGTCTGTTTCTCTCCTACTTGTCTAAGATACCCACTCCATGGTTATTTAATTTCTGATTTACTTGGAGAATTCAGGAGTGCAAAATGATGTTACTGATATAAGGTTCTCTCAATTGAATAAATCTTACCACATTTTATATTATCACTGATTTATCTGAAAGTGGCTGATAAAGCATTAATAAATAGTAATATGTACTAAAAGTGTATATAGTTTGCTCCAAAATTGTTACATCACCAGCAGACATTACCAAAGTTTGAAAGCAATTTATTGACCTAGATAACAATCTGTGTGTTTAATTGAAACATTTATTATTCACTTAGTAATCTTTTATGAGCCGTTAAGAAAATAAATGGAATATGAAGTGTGACAGCAAGTTTCTCAGTAAGTTTTACACTAAAAGGACAAAAAAAGCCCTAACTCTAATCCCTGCCTCAGGTCGTACATGAAGTCATTGCAACAGCATCAATTTATTATTATCATTACTTTTAGCAGAGCACGTGAACCCAGCATGTGAATGGTTTACATGTCTAGTTAGACAAGAAAGTGATGTTGTCTTGGTAAGCCCTGGGGCTGAAAAGCTCTGATGAAGACCCTATACTCACCATGGTGTGAAACACAAACAAAGAGACAAAAAACACACAGCAGAAATCACTTCTAATACTTCCTGTTTTACTCTTCCCTTTAGCCTGTTTGAACTGGAATTGTCCTAAAGGTCACATCCAAGGAAAGAAGATCCTAACATTCTTTTTAGTAGAAGCATATTTCAAGTAGCCTTTTTCCTCTTCATGTCAGCTGGAGAAAGTACAAGGAACTCTTTTCTCCAAAAAAAGCTAGAAGAAGAAAAATGGACAATGCATTTTGGTTTGAATATATTATGGCCACTGCATTGCCACCACTCTTCTTTCAAGCATGTTTTTCCCTGGAGTATTTTCTTTCCATAGCTCTCCATGGCATTTGTCATTATACTGGTATTCTTTTTATATTTGCTCTGTTTTTGCAAAGTGCCACATGCAAAGGCGAGAAATTTGTCAGAGTAAGTAAAGGACCTCCATGTAAAAAAATCCCATCAAAATATAACAACATCAGACAACAACAAAAATCAGTAGGATCAAGCACTAGTGATTTTGTTCTTTGCAACATTAAATCTTCTCAAAATGAAGACAACTGTGGGTTGAAGAGTTAGAAGAATAAAAATATTTTTCTTTTTTGTTTTTTAACTTTCATGGATGCACAGTACAAACACCTTAGTTCTATGACTGGCACAAACAGGTTGCTATTGTTGGGGGTATAGTCAAAACCTGAGACCTGACGATGTGTATGAAGTTTGAAAAGGTCTCACACTGTAAACTGTTCAAGACCTTTTAATAGCCAGTAAGGAAACTGTTCATGTTTATTTCATGGGTTGTCTTATAGGAAGAGGACTCCAGCATCCAGTGCTGCTCTTTAAGTGTTTTTCATCCATATGTAGAAATGTTAATGAGAAATAGCTTCTTGAAAATCATCTGAGCTTGTTTAGTTGCCAGCTCTTGACATCATGGCCAGGAGCTTCATGGCAGCATCATCCAGTGCTTCCTACAGAATAGGACGTATCCCCTGCTGCTTGCTACAGTCAGTGGAGTTTACAGCAGCAAGGAGATGCTTTTTGAATCATCTCCCAGTAGTGATCAGGGATGAAACACTGCTGGCATGATACCAAAGGACAGGAATCCACCCCTGGCTGGGAAGACAGCTTCTCAGCCACCAAAACCAGCCTGCTGTTGAGGGGGATAATCATGTAATTTAAGTCCTTCACAAAGACTCCAAGTTCCATTTTAAAATTGCTTTTCATCCATTTGATAGTTAAAAAGCTACAGTTAATTTCCATCTTAAATCTATTCATGATCAATTTATGCCACTTTGCTCCTGTGCCAGTGGCACCACTAGCTTGCAGAGTTCTTTTCCTCAGTTCATTTATAACGGGAAATCAGATTTCCTCTTTGAAATGCTTCTTGTAGACAAATTTCCCAGTCCACAAGTTATCTGTCCTGCACATCTTCAGCTTGAATAAAGCTTCATTGAACATGAGTGAGAAGAGGCACACCTAGGAATCCAGTACCTCACATAATACTACCGATCCTTCTATATCAGCAGGATATACATGTTCTGCTATCTCCAAAGATTAGGTTTGGCTTTTCATAGCTTCATAACACTGGTGGCTTAGAGTCCCCTTGCAGTTTGATTGATGTTTTAGGTAGTTTTTTAACTCTGCTGAATTCTCACACCCCAGCAGGAACCCTTGTTACATACTCTTAAATGTGTGTAATTGCAATGTTAATATATTGTAACAAATAGAATACGTAACAAATAGACTTTGCAATTTACACTATTGCATTTATTTTCATTTCCATTATTCCAGTGCCCAAAGTCATCTAGTTCTCAATCTGTAATATGCTGAGCATTTTCTGCAATGAAGATGGTTTCTCGACTTTGTGCTATTAGCAAATTAAATTTGCATGCTGAAACTTTTTTTGTTTGCAGATATTAACAAAAATATTAAATAAGATTGTCCCTGAGAATGATCTTGAGTTTTGCTGAGGGTAAAAAATTATTCAGGGTAGTAAAAACCAAAACTGATCTTATGGTTCTGAGGGAGCAAGAAACTGGCAGATTAAATTCAATGTTGATAAATGCAAAGTAATGCACACGGGGAAAACAACCCTAAATACATATATACAATGATAAGCTCTAAATTAGCTATTATTCTGCAACGAGATCGTAGAGTCGCTGCAGATTGCTCAACAAAGACATCTGCTCATTGCCCTGCAGCAGTCTGAAAAGGTAAACAGAATGTAAGGTATTAAAGCAACCAAGAGCAGAGGGGAAAGCAGAACTGTGCCACTGAATAAGCCCAAGATTTGCCCACATCTTGCATACCGCATGTATTGCAGGTCACCGTGTCTCAAAATGAATTAGACAAAAAATAGTGAAGATACAGAGAAGGGCAACAAAGACAATCGAAGACATGGTAAGGTGTCTGTGCTAGGAGAGATTACATAGACTAGAAGTCTTCAACTCTGAAAAGAGGTGACTGGAGGAACTGATAGAGCTATCTAGTATAGTGGCTGGCAGGAAAAGGTGGATAAGGAATGATTATTCTCTCTTCCCCTGTGAGAGGAACTTGGGAGCATCAAATGAGATCATGAGCTAGAAATTCTGTAACAGACAAGGATGAAGTAAGTGCTCCCTCCTGTCTTACATGAACTGCCAATATGCGTATACTCATAAAGCAAGTATGAGAACAGCATTTCCCAGTTTTCTTTAGATAAGTAGAATTCATTAGATGGATAAGTGCTGTGTTTCGTGAGTATGGCTTCTTTGGACACTATTGATACTAGTGTTATTGTAACTAGCTAAAGCTTTGCTTTTTCTTTTTAAAGAGAAAGGATTCTACATAGCTTGTATAGGTAACCATTTGATTTTAAATGGAGTGCACTCTTTCATATTCCCTCCATCCTTTATATTTGGAATATTTCCAGCAAACTCGTAGTGCATGGCTGTCAATCTGGTCTGTGACTTTGATACAGTACCCATAAAATTTGCAGGACACAAATTAATATTAGCAGGACATCTTCTGATCATCAGGAGATCAGTTGTCACTTTCAGTGACACATACTGCCACCCTGATCCTTTTAATTGTCCTACAGGGAAGAAAAACATTAAGAGGCTCTTAAAGTCAGCCCAGAAAGAATATTAGTCTGGGATACTCTAGTTCTGTATTTATTCTTTTTTTCCCCAATTGTCAGAAGCAGCTGATCCTTCCAGAATCCCTCAGGGATGTTTTAAGTCAGATTATGACACCATTTATACTGACAGAGTATGTTGGCAATGGGGATCAGACCTTGTGTGGGTCCCGCTGTGCAGGTGGAAAACTCCAAGGATTAGCTAAACACATACTGCATCGAAAAGCATAAGGTTTACCCAGCTGTCAAGAGGCCTTTCATCATTCCAAGAGAGAAGCACAGCAGACACATCTCCCAGTTTGTCTGTCAAATGTAGGGATGCGTCTGTGCCACACACTCTAAAAGAAGAAAGATGATAGGAATTGTAAGTGGAAATTTTACTTAAATACTGCTTTGTTCGAGCAGAAACCAGAAGAAAAAGCACTTAAAGTCAATTCCCGACCCACTTGAAACCAAAGAGGATTTTTGGGGGGAAAAGAGTTATGAAAGTTTTAGTAAAACTTCCTCAGTTTGTTGGAAATTCTGGCATTGTAGCTGTGTAGCTTACTTAAAAGGTCAATGAGAATCTCATGAAAAAAACGTAGCCCTGTAATGAAAACGTACGATTTAAAATTTCCCTGGCTCTCCTTACTCAAAACTGATAAAGAACAGAACTGCTTCTATCCTGTAAAATGCTTGTAAATGAGTCATCCTCTCATCACCAAAGCCCCAAAAGTTCAGATGCAATTGCCTAGGAAAGAGCATTTCCAAAACTATGGCGTTATCAGTTGGAAGATGCTGATCACTTCCAATCCACAGGGGGGCCCTGCTAAAAAAAAAGCAGCTCAGATCACTTCTCTCTTAAGGTTTCCCCACCTGACTTATTCAAAAAGGCACAACAGAAAATTCAAAGGTCACATTTTCTCAAGCGTCGCTGGGAACCCACCGTCTGAGCAATTAGATGAGATAAGGCTGCAAAACACTAAAGCGCTGTGAGATTAGATTTAGTCTTCCTATTTTTTTGCTGGCTCATTTCTTCTTTTCAAATAAACAAAGTGGGGACAGTTTTTCTTTTTTAAATTACAGTTGTATTTGAGGAAAAACCTTACTGGAGATATGCCACTGCCAGAGGGGGAAATACTCTTTTACTAGATTCTGCTATTTTGCTTGAGGAACTGGTCTAATTTATATCAGCTAAAAGCACATTTTAAGATGAATTGAAAGCAGAAAGATTTACCTGAATTTATGCTCTCATGAATCTCTTTTAGATATCCCTGAAGAACGAAAATGAAGGTCAGTTTTGTTGTCTATAGAAGCCAATAAGAAAACTTGAAAATGATAAATTTTGCTATGGATGATAACTAAAAATAATTGAGGATTTTGATCCACATCCAGCAAAATCTTTCTTTCACTATTATAAGGTAGTATGTTTAGTTGCTCCTGGACTTTGCAGCTGAGAATTGGACTAGTGGTTTATTATAGCACCTAAGGGTAAACCTTTTGAAATAGCATGTGTGAAAAAGGCGTGTGTGGTCTCTTGGCTTGTTCTCCTGGCTCATACCATTCCTGGGTATAATCAGAGGATTTTGGTTTTAATTTCTCAGATGTTGACAGTGGAGTACACATGTCAAAGGAGATGGTAAGGAGTTGTCATAGATGTATTCTGGATATGAGAAATTTGGATTCCTGGAAAGACAAGTACAGGGGGAAGTTGGAAAAAGCTTGCCAAGACATTTTAGTCTGGCAGACTCATGATTTGCAGTACCTCTCCTAAACTATTGGCTTTTGCTGCACTGTGCTGGTATATCCAAGCAAAGTGGGAATCTTGAGTGACAGATTTACTGGGAGAGCCCTGAGAGAGAAGCTCATGTGATACACAGCAACAGTGAACTTCTGGGACTGAACAGAGCATTACTCTGAGGCAGAGGCAAGTCTCCTGAGGAGGTATGAACTTCCCTTTGGAAACATGTCTTGTTCAGAGGGAATTGCATAGCCTTTTGCAGCAACAGGTACCCAGACTTTGTGCCACCTCAGCTGCAGCATCAGACACACTTGGAGAGAGACACGAAAAGGGTGCAGGAAGAAGGAACTGTGGGCAGCAAAGAGAAAAGCAATTCTCTACAAAGAAATAAGAACCTCAGGAAAGGCATAAAGCAATTAAAAAAGGTGCTCTGTAGTCTGACCCACAGTCCCATGACCACCAGGAGAGCTGCAATGGGGCAAAGATCTGTGCTTATCTTCACATTCGGGTGATGGAAGAAACCTGTTGGGTCCAAAACACTTGCAATAAGATGAGAAAGGGTTTTTGGCATGCAATAGGCTCAAGCAGAAGTGGAATAAGGGAAGCCTGTCTTACTAAAATGAAAGATTTGAAGGGCAAGAAAAAATATGCACTCTTTGTTTTTACAAGTTTTATCTTTCATTATCAAAGCAAGAAAGCAAACAAACAAACCTCAAATCCCACCTGGCTTCTCCACCTTCATTGGATTACTGGGATGTGTACTGGCTGAATTAGAATGTAGATATAAGACCTTTATTTTAAACAGCATCAGAGTTAACTGTCACTGTTTTAATCTATCAGGAGCTGGTTCTTCCCTTTTTGAGAAGTGCTATCTCAAGCCTGCAGCATGCATTTCACGATAGGAAAAGATCTCATGAGGAATTCACTCTGGGATACCTTAAGCTCTACTGGAACTGAGAGAAAGCAGTTTCAAAGACAGTTTGCTTCTGTGAATTTTGTTTATTTAAGTCTGTGTTTTCATTTGCCAGTTTGGTAAAACAGTGCAACCAGTTTAAATTTTAATCAAGCAGTTTAAATGGAGGTGCAGAGTAAGCCATTTAGAAATCGATGGCCAGTTTCTAAGGAGGTGTGAACAGTTACTTCCCTTTCTGCAGAGATGACAGGAGGGTGGGAAATGGGAACCTTTCCTAGGAAACGAAGGCATGGAGCAAAGAAAAGCCTTTGGCAGCGTGACAGAGACTGGAAGCAGGTGTGAGCATTGGGCATGTCCTTATGAAGGCAGTCAGGTCAGTGGAGGGCAAGGAAAACAACCACACCAGGAACTTGCAGGGCAGGAAGTGTGGGGACAACCACCTCCTTCTGGGCTGTTGAGATGCCAAGGATGGCTGTGAACAGGACTGAGACCCAGAGACCTGAACATTCAAGGCCAAAAGGGCTGGAAAACCCTTGCTGTCTGTCCTCGTAGCTCTAGGAGGCTCAGGACATCATCAGTACTTGCATAACACAAATAATTGATACTCCAAAGCATCACATAGGCCTGTCTTGAGGACAATGTTCTGAAACCCTTTCTGATGACATAAGCCAATGGCTATGTGGATGCTAGCTGCCACTGTTGCTGTTCATGCAAGAACAACACTTGGAAATTTGCCCTCAGACTACAGGACTGCACATCTTCCTGTTCAAGCCTGCATCTAGGAAAAAGATGCAGCATCAGAACAGCCCAAGGGCATCACAACTGTAAGGTACAACATTGCCTGCTTAAGTACTTTCAAGTAGCAAGAAAAATATCTCTGCAAAGCATTATTGAGCTTTTATTTTTTCATTTAATATTTTCAGATGCTAACAAATCCTCCACTGATTTGGTCCCTGTAATATGAGGTGATTAAGATCTTTCTATCACAGAGTGCTTAGTTTTTCCTATGTAGTATGTTATAGTACCACCCAACTTGTCAGGAATATTTTTTTATTTTTGCTTTATGAAAGAATTCCTATCTTCTAAACACTTACTCTAATCCTCCTGGAACAACCTCTGCCTCAATTATTAAAAGTAACCTCTTAGACTTACACAATTAAAAATGAAATTATTTGAAATGTTAGATTGATGGTTGGAGCAGACTTCAATCTTGCTACAGCTTTTCATTGAGTAGTGGCACTGAAATCAAACTGATATGATACAGATCCATTCCACCAATTCTCTTCAAAGCAGGATGTTTTTCCCTATACAGCAGTCTGGCATTGCCAAGAGTGATAGTCCTAGAAATGGAAATCTGGCTCCTGTTTCTCATTCACAGCCTCAGTGCAAAGCCCTGCATTATCACACTGCTTAACTGTGCAATCTGTAGAAAGGACCTCGATGTTCAGCAGAACCCAATGGTCCTGAACAAGGCTAGAGCAGTTCCCTTCACGCTCCAGATAAATATATATCATATTCTCTAAATCCATCTGCCGTCTTGGGACTGTCTTAGCAATACTGGACAAAAACTTGCAAATAATTTCACTTGACAAACATAGAAACACAAAGTCTTGCATTTTGCTGTTCTTCAAGCAGAACGTTCAGAATTTTCACTTCCAAGCAATGTTTCAGACTGAAAAATAACGTCATGTCTTACAAAAAAGAGGTTTATCAGTACCTGAAAATGACATGTTCCATTTTGCATCAAATCAAGGAAAACAACATCATGATTTCTCCTCAGTTTATTCATTTACCCAAAATAGATAAATAACAGCAAAAATTGGCTCCAACATTTCTTCTTTGGTTTGAACTTTTACTTTTTCACCCCGCAAAGCACAAAAATTAAGTATTTTCTGAGCTCTTAAGCTGAGTGTTCTCAAATTCAGTGCTGCAGCCTTGGGGTTTTATGATGATTCCTACCCAGTTTACTACATACCATAAAACTTCAGTTTCTTGAAGCAGGCAGTCAGGTAAGAATCTCAACTTGTTCTTTCAAACACCTTGTTCTTTCAAAAGTCTTTTCTGAGCTCCTCCAGTCTCCTTGGAAAGGCTGGGAGCATGGTCTAAGTGCATGCCATTGGTTTAGTATCTACAGGCAAACTAAATATCCCCAATGGATTATACTTCCAACATCAGCTTTGAAAAGGGGGGTTGGATCAGAGGGTCTCTAGAGATCTTCTCCAACTTATATTTGCTTTGATTCTCTGATACCTTCACTTCACAGGATAGTCTGAAGGTATTTTAAAGTCTAAGATGATTTTAAGAGCTCTTTGTTGATATTGCAGCTCCCACAGACTCAGAGAGAGCTGTGGATGCTCAGACCCAATTCTTACTGTCAAATTTCTATCTGTGAAACTGCTTCTCTCTGTCACAGGGCCTTGATGGTCATTGAGAGTAAGGCCCTGTGTGTATCACATACTCTGCATGCAAGATTTGGGAAGAACATAATTACAACTAGCAGGGTGTTCTTTCTAGCTGACAGAATGGTTTGCTGTTCAAGGTGGACATCCTGATGTCTTTTTTCCTTTTCATCATGAAATCATCCTGAAATCTCCTTAAACACTAGGAGGACTGAAAGCTAACAATGTGAAGCTTTTGTAAATGTCTGGTGAACCCTGAGGCATGAACAGTAGTTAGCCTCTTTTGTCTTCATCAAGGCTGAACTTAGGTTGTGAGCAATTCATTGACACTAGAGAAGCAAAGCTAAAAATAAGAAAGAAATACACCTTTAAAAATCCCCTCAACCTAGGTCAAGAGTTAAGGACACTAAATGAAGTCAGACTTAGGGTACAAATCAAAGAGAAAACAGGCTAAGGTTAAAGAACAAGTTAAAATGTATTAATCAGGCAAGAGGTTAAAACTAAATAAATACAACTGTTTGCAGGTCCTCCAAACCCCATAAATCCTAGCATGTATCCTTCCCACTGACTGGGTGAAGACCTTTGAGTCTGTATTTTTATATGCAGTTGCCCAAACCAGAATAGATGTGTAATTGCCACTGCAGTGACCACATGTCTGACACAGATTTCTGATATGGGTGGTGGTGGGGTTACACTGTTGTGTAGCCCCATCTGCCACACCATGAGCATTTACTTGCTTTTTTGTTTCTCTCCACTCCACTGGTCTGCACGGTATCAAATTAGTTTCAGGCAATACTTAGTTTTGATTTAGCAACAGTCGAAGAGAGAGGCTGGCAAAGAGCTGTAACAACAGTAGTCATCCATGACTCCTAGCAGTCTGATTCCAGCCTCTCCCTCCTCCACGTACAAGGACTCTTAGGCAGCTCTCAGCCCAGTAGACAACCTCTAAAAGCCTACCTCCACAACAGGTATTGAAAGGGAGGGCAGAGAGAGAATGAAGCTTTACACTATATACTTAATCTGCAGGTTAGTTGCTTCACGATTATTGTGTTTAATTGTTCTCACTGAAATATGTCTAATTGCTTTTCTTTTTACCTATTTGAGTAATAATATTAATAATAATAATTATACCAAGATCTTCAAAAAAGCAGAAAGTGAAAAAGATATTTCCCATGCAAGCAGGTGGAAAAAAGTGACTTCTAGGATGAGAAATGCTTCTTTCCTGTATGATTAGCAGCTGACACAGCTACTACCTTGTGCAAGTCACTGGGTAGATGTGAGTGCTGCTAGGTGAATGACCAGCTGCTTCATTTTCCCACTATGAACTGCAATAAAGGATTTGCAAAGTTGTATGCTGATAGGATACACATTTCAATATAGCCACATACATATTCATGAGTGAAAACTGCTCTGCTTCTTAATAGCAGCTTATAGCTAAATGCCAACATTCTTGTCCAGAAAAATCTCTCATTTAGCTGGGTGGGAGATCTGCCCAAACTGAGGCGTTCAGGAACTGATTTTAAATGCATGCCACAGAAAACAGTTTCCTGGTCCTCTTCACCTCCAGCACTAGATTAGAGCTTAGAAATACCAAAATTTAATAGTCACGAGTGTATTTTTGGAGCTGCAAATAATGTGGCCTGGAACAATAAAAGCTCTTCCTCCAGAAAAATCCTCTGCTGCACCACACAGCTTTTCCAATGGCTTGGTGTCTGATAGCCATACAATGTGCTGGGCTTGCTGTTTGCTTATTCATCCACTGCCCAGGACAGAGCCTCGAGGGGTTGGCAAACGGGAAATTGCAGGAGACCAGAGTGCACATTTCCCAAGTCCCAGCTTGGTGGTTTGCAGAATACTTAGTGATACTTCTGTATGGAAAAGGGCACTGGAAATTCGAGTCATTGGAAATGCAGGATTTTGCAGTGGTTCCGAAGCAGCCTTTCCAGAGGAGCAGCTCTTTTCAGCTCACTGCTTTTCTTTGTTAGGCAGGGAGAAAACGAGCCCTTCTTAATCACCCCAAAGTCAATGAGGGGCATTGCCACTCTGTCACTCCATGATTAATTACTGCATTTGCAGACAGGGCTGCCAGCAAGCAAGTGGGCATCATCCATGACACACATGCAGCCACGTATTTAAAGGGAAATCTGTACAGCCTCCACGGCTAGCATGGACTCCGGAGGGGAAGGGGGAGCCTTGCCCCAGCAAATCAACATCTGCCATCTAGCAGCTGCAAGAGCAACAAAGCTCCTTCAGAAGAAAATGAGAGAAAACCCTTGAGCTACTGGAGGAAACTGTCTTATCATTCATCTTCTTCCTAGCGCAAATACTCCATCTCTTCCTACCCAAATGTTGCCAAATTAATTTTTTCTATGGGTGCATCTAAAGTCACTGGTGCTGGAAATTCATGAAAGAAACACAGTGGGAATCTTATGATTTCACTGGACTCTAAGAGATCAGGCTTTGGGAAGACTTTTAAACACCACAATAGTGGGAATTCTGATCTTGTGCAGTTTTGCTTCATTTTCTCTAGCTGTAGGCACTGCAAGAACTGGGGGGAGTGATTAACTGTGAAGATATGGCATATATACATCCTCACAAACGCACACAGCTCTGTTGCAAAGAGGAGCACAAGAGATTCACAGTAAGGGGCAGGTTAGGATTTCTTTCTTCCAAGCTACTGCAGAACTGCTTGTGCTTAAAAAGAAAAAGAATTAAACAAAGGAATTTTGAAATATTACCTTCATACGACTATATCCTCTCCCAGACTGGCACACACTAGAGGGTGACATTTCAGTTACATCCACTCTCCTGGGCCTGTCCCCTGGCATATAGCACATACAGCACAAGTGGGTGGTGTTCAGTTTTCGTTGCTCCTTTGTCCCAAAGCTGGAGGCATCTTTTTGTTTTAACGGTTCCTTGACAAGGCAGAGCTAATGCCCTGAGCGGGATTTTATTCACACAGTAGCAGTGGATTAGAGACTTGATTTTCCTTTTTCACAAATCAGTATAGCAGATGGTACTGGGAAAAGAAAATGTATGCACTACAGGGATGTAGCAGAGCTTCCCAGATCCCTGCTGCACAGGGGATAGCACTAAAGGGTAGATATACGCAGGCCAAGAAATTATGAATACTGCCTCCAGTTTATTTCCCCTTTCAGAGCAGAGCCCCCATGTGCCTCCCAGCTGCCAGTGCTCCCCATAGTATCAGAGACAAATCCAGTGGTGTTTTAGCTTTAATGCCTAATGGGTTGCTATTGCTGTTACTGCCTACCATATCCTAAAATGAGTTACCACATTGCTAGGGTGTAATGCCTGCTTTTTTCCTACTCAGAGGTTTCTGACTCAGTCACAACTTGCACCTATACTTCAGCTGCTAGCACAACTGTGTGAATACTGTACCTACCTCTATAACTCGATCACTAAGTTGAGTTAAGGGCTAAACATGCTCAATCTCAGCTGGGTCTGCTTGCCCAAAAGCATGTGCCTGGCATGTGTTACAGCAAGCACACCTCTGCAAGACCCCTTAAGCTGAGAGCCCTGGGGGACAAATGATCCGAGACAGGAAGGATGTGTACTGCTCATTTCCATGGGAAGAGTGTGTCCGTTTGGACATTTAGTGAGGGAAATTTGGTCTGACCACTGTCATCACACTAACAGAATAGTCATAAGCAGTGTGAAAGGGAATTAACCTCAGGAAACTCTCCACATATCTGGTGCATAGCTTAACAAGAGACAGTACGTAGAAAAAGTTCCTCTTCCCTTCTGCATTAAGCCACAGTTTTCCTCCCCACTTACACTGAAAGCTTAAAGGAAACTGCCAACTGTCCCTGGATAAAATAGGATAACATATTGACAATATATTGACAATATTTTCACCTCTCAGCCCTTGACATCCACTATTGTGGACTATTTAATAACTGAAGAGAAAAAGAGATGCTGTAGTTTTCTGCACAACAGCAGCATCTTCTCTTTGTCCTTATCAGCCTTATACTGGTTTCTTACGGCTAAATAGCATCAAGCGGGCATTACCAGCAGCAGTCTCCTTATCTGACAAAGCCAGAAACCCACCCAAAAGTCATTGTATAAATTGTTTCTTTTCATTGAGCAAAATACATCCCACTGCAGTTTTTCTTTATTAATGCATTTTGAAACCTCTCTGTGCAGTATGCTTGACACTTAGTCAAGTGTCCTTTGCACTGACTGCTGCTGTAAGTTACCGCTTTGGAACGAAATTTGTCTCTTTCAGAGAAATAATTGGAAGAGGGAGGTGGAGGGTGACTTCAACGCTGCAAATTTGCCTGTATTAGTCCAACAGGATGGGAGTCGTTACTCTAAGGATTCAGACAGGGACAAGGTCCCCCTCTTCATTTATGGTAATATTGAAGGGACAATGGAAAATTGAATTTTATTCATGAAATTTTGCAAGGTAAAATAAAGAGGTGCATTTCCACCAGAGCGGTAAACCTGGAGTGCAGTAGTAGATCTAGGGGTTACTGCTCCCTTATAGTCATGGACCACCATGTACTTCCCTCCAAGCAAGAGGCAAGATGTAACCCTGGGTTAGTTCTTGCTTTCTTCCTCCTGGGAGTGAGCAGCTGCCAGCTTCTTCCTACAGCACAGCCCTTCCCTGAGCACTGCCCTTGCTGCGGTGGTGAGGACTCCACTCCTCATTCACTTCATACCTTGCTTTCTCCTTGCCTGTCCAGCTTGGAGGCATAGGAAGAAGCAGTTATGCAAACATCCTTTTCCATGAACAAGTGAAACAGTGGATGCCACAATTAACTCCGCAAAGGGAGAGGGATTGCTTTATGCTCTTTTATTTCTCTGCCAGACCAGTCAGGAGGATGTGTTACACCCTGAACTTTTGTGCAGATGGAAGAAGATTCATAGCAGCATTCGGTCTTTGTCTCTCAGTCCCATCTCTCCTTTTTAGTATTACTTTTCTGCTGGATACTTGGGGTTTATTCCAGACAAGTAATCTATGGCAATAGACACAGCCAAGAGGGCACTCTTGGAGCGTATTGCACAGACAATGAGAGAATTGGTGTGGGGTGGAACAGGGACCGACATAGCTCTGTTTCAGCAGCTGTCTCAGAAGACTCTATTAAAGCAAGAATTCTTGCTCTGTGACTTGTTACCTGAAAAATAAATAGGGAACAAGAATGGGAAGCAAAGTGCTCAGACCGGTTTGTCTGAATGAGACAGTGACTTTTTAACGGATACACAATTTCAGATGAACAAGAAGATGCTTCTGACATGTTTTAGGGGTGGCTCTAGGGACTTCCTGGACAAGCAGACTTTCAGAGCTGTGTGTGTTTAAGTGCAGCCCCAGCAGGTCATATACAGAGAGATGCATTTCACATCAGCCAGAGGAGGAAAATATGAGAGCCCTTTCTGTGCTTACTTTGTCCGTTCGGCTGTCCTTGCTGCTGTGTGTAGTTGTGCAGAGCTGGGTTGAAAGTGCTTATTCAAAACAATATAATCAGTGTGATGGATGGCCATTTCCAGTATTCGCATAAATGCTTTCTTAACTCATTATATCCAACAGGTAATGCTGGAGGAAATAACCACAACAGGTCTTAATGTAACAAGCATTTAAGTGCATGTGTAAACATTTTCTTGATTTATGCTGAAAAACAAGCAGCTGCTGGGAGTGTGTCTTTTCCAACAAGCACAGGAATTCTTTGTGCTTTATCTGTCTTCTATTCATTCTGTTTGGATTTTTTTGTCTCATAGCTTTTTACATGGCAAAAGATAAACCAGAGAATGGTCTCTTTAATTTCCAACTGGAGGAGACTAAAGTTGATAAAGTATCTTGCGACTAGAAATCTCAGGCTGAGTTTCCCAAACAGTTCCCCTTACCCTTCATTTCTCAGTATTAAAGGGAAAAATGGACAATTGCTTCTACTGTAGGGAAAAAAAAACAAAGCAGCATGTATTAGTTGCATTGCAACAATATACGCTTGCACGAAAATGCCGATTTTTTTCCCTGTCAGCTGTGCTCTGATGAGAAGCAGTGAAGTACGTACCGGAGATGAGAAGACTATACCACTCCTTCTCATCTTGTTGTGAATAACTTCCAATTATTATTATCTCAGACCTTCAGCCCAGCTCTCTAATAAAACAGTTTTGCATTAGTAAATTCAGAGTGGCCTTGGAAGAGAGTTTATTATG
>NW_009926718.1:34659-50923 GCF_000696875.1 Nestor notabilis
CTTCAGGAGCAAAGAAAGGATTTGGCAAAGGAGTTTCTTGGAACTGCATAAAGCAAGCAAAAGTTTGCTTGCTTTATGCAGTTTCCATGCCAGTGAGTATAGCATACAGCCAATGCAAACATCAGTCTTACAGACACTGTTGATGCCTCCACTCAGTGAGCACTAGAGTCCCTGGTGAGGAATAAAGCAGCTGCAGCTCTCTTGGTCCTTCTGTCCCGAGGAGCTGCAGCTGCCTTCAAGGAGATGAAGACAGTGGCTGATGCTTTCACACAGAAAGGCATCTGCTAATCGGAAAAGGGAAGGCAGCTCGGAGGACGTGATAATCACAGCCCATCACTAATGCAGATAACAACCTTTCTCAGTCATCTCCTGACAGTGTATCTTTTTCTGCCTCATTGGAGTCCGGGGCGGAGAATTGGGATTGTTATTCATATATCCAACCTGGGTTCCTCTTTCAAACAGGATTCCAGATGGCCAAGGATTTTGATTCAGGTGAACAGTTCATTTAGTGGTATTGGGCTGACGATTCAACGATTTCAAGAGCAAACAGTAACTCAGAAGCAAAAAAAACATAGGGGGGGAAAGTCATAAAATATTGAAATAGTGATAGATGTGCACCCGAGTCTTGCTTCAGAAAAAGGCTCATGAATTTTAAGGGTATTCAGACCTACAGAGAAAACCTTTACTCACCAGACAACTGCATGTACATATGAATTAAAAAAGAACTGGAACAGACAGGTTTTCTAGAATATTTTAGTACAATGAAATGTTTTTTTCATTATACATCCATCATGCAAAATGTCAAATACAGTTTGCAGAGAAAGTCAGACAGGAGCCAAAGAGGAAAAGAAGGTCTGAAGGTGAAGGAGCAAGCACCACTGAGGAGTGACAGAATGTCAGAGAGCAGGGCTCCTCCATGCCCCTGGCTGTTTATTTGTTTTTATAGCTAGTAACTGTATATTACAGCAGTGATTTGTTTATTTATTTAAAAGCTTAGATTTACAGAGAAATAAAAGACCCTGAAGCTGTTTATTGGAAACTTCCGTCCTCCTCAAGTTGATATTTCTCTATTTATACTGTGTCCTTGGTGCAGAGGGGCATGTGAGGAACACCTGAGCTCTGAGAGCCTTCTCCTTTTGGTAGTCACTGTTCCTGCACATAAAGATTTGCAGATTCAGGGTCTTCCTTTGTTTCTTGGGGTTCAAGGCACAAATATTTGCACTTGGCTTTTTATTCAGCAAATAATTTATTCAGATCTTTGGCAGTGGGAGCAGGATTTGCTGAAGATGTCTGTCCAGACACCTATGTCTCACCCCAGCAGGACTCAGTAGGCAGAAGGAAGAAATCCACTGCTATAGAGCTGCAAAGACCTCTCTTTGTTTCCACAGCTGTATATTTAATCACTAAATAGCCACAGGGGTTCAGAACCTTTCCCCAGCATAGATTTATACCAGTAAATATGTAGATTTTTCCCTCTGATGTTGTTACTCTTAATTAAAACCTATATGGGAGCAGAATGTAACCCAGTATGATCATTTCCGAAAAGGATTGATCATTTCCAAAAAGGACAAGTATTAGCTAAGCTCCTAACTCTTGGATGAACTCTTCTTTTGCATTATTGTGTTATGAAATGGGGTCTCTGAAAAGGTTTATTAGCCTAGATTTAGACCCAGCTGGTTTCACAGTAATGGGTTCCTCTTCAGATCAGCTGTCTTCTCAGAGGGCAAAGGCAATTAGAAAGCAGTGGAAAAGAAGCACTACTGTGTTTACATTCTTAATATCGTTGGCTTGATGCCCTGACTTCCTATGAAATCTGCTTTGAGGATGACTATTAAAAACATAAGGGTGATTGACAAAAGAGTGAAGAGACTCACTTTCAGGTCGTGGAGTTGCCCTCATGCTGGCACAGCAGTGATCAAAGCTCACCACCTGCCTGGTTGCGCCAGTCCCTGTGGTCACATTTCCATTAAAGATTTCCCTCTAGGTTCCCCTGTGAGATATTGCAGTGGGTCCATGTGGGGGAGGCTGAGTTGTCCCAGGGGCAGGAAAAGCAGTGATTTGGTACCAAACAGACTACTATATTGCTCTCCCCCAACCCAAACGTAGGTATTTTGTGTACTGCAAGACTATCTGCTCACTGGCTGTGAAAAAAGGGAAAGAAAACCTCAGGTCAGTGCATTCTTACGAATTAATGTAAGATCTTGGTTTTATTGCCTCAAATAGTTCAGAATGGCTCCTGGCTTCAATGCAGCTTTTCTCCAATTTCCGACAAGTATTTCCAGCACAAATAATGCCCAGGACATGGGAGTAGCACTTACTTGGTACAGACGGAATCGGTTCAATCAGTCATTTCCATAGCACAAAGGCAGAATATGTCTGAAAAGAAAAAAAGATTGCAGTGTCCCAGTAAAGAACACTAATCCCATAATTAAACAGAACAAACTAATCCCTAGGACAAAGAAATATTCAAAGGTCAATCTGTTGTTTGTGCCTAGGAAATTTCCTCTCTGAATCTGATAAAAAGAATGCCATTAGTAAGTATCTGTTACTTTTCAGAGAAAAAAAAAGAAAACGTGGGTTTTTTTCTCCTTTTATCCTAAATTATTATTTTGGGTTTTACATAAATGCAAAATGTAATGCATCAAAAATGCAGGCAATCTTTAAAGATCAACAAACAGTTTAGTGGATCTGAGGCAGAGCAGCCTTGCAACCTTCCAAAATGGCATCCTAATGTTCTATATTAATTAAACACAGATTTTCAAAAGACAGTTAACAGAGCAAGTACAACCCAGCAGGTTGGGAATGTTGATTACTCTTCCTTAATTGTGTTGTGAAGCCACCTCCACAGAAATAGAATAACAGATTAGCATGGAGGACAAAAGAACATGGAAATGACACAAATGAATAACAAAAGATGAGATAGGGAATGAGAAAGTGATAGAGACTAAATCGTGCTGACTTCTCCTCCTCTCCTTCATCCACTTGCACAGACCTGGCCCAGAGGCTCCCCAGGGTCGCAGTGACATCCAGCAGCCACTCGCTCTGTGCCACAGCATCACCCCTGAGCCCGCAGTGCCCACAGAGGTTCTCATTTAGTTATTATTACAAAGCAAAACACCCGCTCCTTGTCCACCCACCCATTGCTGTTTTCTCCCAGCTAAGACATGGAACACACGTTCTCAGAGTTCCTTGGCTTAAATTTAATTTTTTTGAGGCAATCAACTTCAACAGAGCTGCTGATTGCAGCAGGACAGGGATTAGCTCTGATGTGAACACTTAAAATAGCAATTCTCCACCTTCACAGTACTACTCGGCACATGCTGCATTCACTGCGGCCGTTGGGGGAAAAAAAGGACTGCTATTTTATTTTAGGGAACATCTCAATGAACAGGCTTTTTCAAGGGTTTTTTTTCTGACTAACTTTGAATTTTCTCTAAAAGTTCTTGCAGAAATCAACATTCAAACCCTGTCACAGAGCTTTGAATCTTTTTTTAATCATCCATCAAGCAGGAAGATGGCAACAGGATGCACTGTGTCGTGTTTGTGTCATTGTAATGTGAGGCTTCGAGGATGTGCTAAAACTACCTAAAAATTCTCAGATTCAATTTGGATAAGCACTTTAAAACAATCTCACTGTTCAGCTAAAATCTTCCTTGTTGGCCATACTGCAGGAATGGCCTTTGCCACAGGATTTCCATTTCAGACCTGCTGAAAGCACCTTGACGAATGATAACTCCATACCTTTCTTCCTTGCGCCACTTCAAATAAGAAGTGCATAAAAATGAAAAGTGGTGGGAAAGGAATCAAACTTCTTCAGCACATATCACAGTTTATATCATTTCAGGCATGGTAGAATTGTGAGGGGATATCTCATTTTACTGGAATAATTTTAACCCTCTCTGACACAGAGAATCGGCAGTGATTGCCTGGAGGTTTACAAAATAACTAAAAAATAATGGCATCCAAAGTTGTTAGAAGAAAAATATTGTATTTTGATTAGACCTGAAAATTGCAAGACTCTCTTCACTGCAGTGCTCGAGATCAATTCTGATGTAACATCCATTTTTCTCCAGGCTGTGTCTGAGAGTAGAACTGACTTTCTAGTCAGCTTCTGTGACGTTCAAGTTATATCTGAAAAGTAGATACATGTAAAGAAAGGATACGAAGGGGAAACAAGGCATTTCTACCTTTCCATATGGAGAAGAGGGCTAGCAAAGCCTGGCCAGTTGTGAGAGCTCCTACAGCTGATGTCCTCTGGGGTACAGTCAGAGAATCATGGAGTAGTTAGGGTTGGAAAGGACCTTAGGATCACCTAGTCAGAGACTTTACTTTCTGATCTAGCCTATGCACAGTTTTTGCATGCTTTTCTCTTATATATTCCAAATTATGTAGTTCTGCCATGACGTCAAAGTTAGGTCTCCATGAAATTTCATGATCTTATCCAGAGCTTGCGCTGGACCCTCTGAGCCACCTCAGAGCTGGATATCCACATTAGCCCACAAAATTAGTCTCAGTCACCTATGAAGAGGTCTCCCAGCTGAGGCTCAGTTCTGTGTAATTGCAAACACATGGCCAGCCTGGAGCACACACACCAAGAACCTCTGGCAAGCTGCAAACTGCGATGGCTTTGCTGGGGACACAATGGTGTGCCACAGCTCTTTCATCTACTCACACTCCTTTCTCTTGCCCTCGCTGGCTTTTAAGCTCTTTGCTGTGGCCTGTGGTTTCTGCTTCCCTCCACTCTGCTGTGCTTGCTGATGAAGCCAGCCTGGTGTGCAGGCACTGTTGGTCCTCTCAAGCTGCTTGGCTTCAGATGCTGAGTACACCTGCCCTTCTGCCTTTTCCAGACACCTGGTCTTTCAGCTTTTTCTATTGTTTTGGGGGGATTTATTATTATTGGCAGGAAATTCACTAGCCAAAATGGTTCTGGGCAAATCAGGAGTGTACAGCTCTGTACAGGCCAGAAAGAGAGGAATGGAAAAAAACCATCATGCTGGACAAGCAATTTCTGTGAGACTCAACGTCTGCCTCAGGCTGTGAAGACAGGAAACAAAGGGGACAATAACTGTTGGCTGGCTTGGCAGGACACCCATTTCATTACTGCATTGGCAACCCCCCTAGAGAAACACTGCACACAACCAAACCATCAATTCATATCTAAGCAGTAAATAAAGAAGAAAGATGAGCAAAGGGGGGAATATATGCAAACAGTTCTCACTCCTACAGCAGTATCCTGTTGCTCTGATGTTTCAGCAGGTGCTGGCAGGTACTGACGTCTCTTATTTACCATAAACCTGTGGGGCATGCAAAAGGAAAGACCTCTTCGAAAGGGTTTCTCAGAAGTGCTGAACATTTTGAAATATTCTGCTAATCATATATTGAGAATTCTGGTCTAATGGCACTATATCAGATACAAGCAGTAATGACTCTGTTGAATTATGCTGTGCAAGAGGCTAGTAAGGACATTGTAGTCCCATTTCCCCAGGCAATTAGAGTATCCTTTAAAAACTACCATGTGGCAATGCCTGTTAAAACTCAGCCAGGACACAGTGGAGTGTATCAGTGCGGAGCCCAGTGAGAAGGCTTTAAAGACCAGAAAACTACCAGGGAGGAGCAGACATTCATTGCTGAGGGTCTGTGTGCTATTTGTGCACAGCTTTTTACCCTTTGAAGTTCCTTGTCAGCATGTCTCCATTCTTAAGATAATGGGAATGTTCTTATGTATAGGACATCGCATTGCTGTGTTTGTCTGAGTACAACACATCAAATACTCCGGAGAATTCAAAGACACATCTTACTAAACACCCTTCTGACAATTCCATATTGTCCAGTAAAAAATATGAATGCCCTTTTTTTAATGCCATGACTGCAGACAAAAGAAATAACACAAAACCCAAAAATGAATGGATTTCACTGAGTCTGAGCAGATCTTAGATTCAAAGCCACCAGCCTCAATTCATTGCTATGATTAAAGCATCAAGCAATGAACTGAAATAGCACGTCCAGATTTGGAATCTCCCAACCTAAGACATGAGGAGCAATTTTGTTTGTCTGGTCTTCCTCCTCCACACCATCCTGGAGAGCTAATTTCTGAACTCTGCCCCCCAGCACATGAGAGACCTTTTGTGCAAGGCTCGTGTGGGTAGAGCAGTTTGAAAATGAAACTTCCTCCGAGCGAAAACATACATAATTTCCTCCCAAATGCCTCTTCCAGAACCATGGAATAAAAATTGCAAAATCAAGAGACATCTATTTTCCCTAAGGCGATGCACAGGAGCTGATCTAGCAAAAGTTTGTCTTTGTTTTGCTGCTATGGGTTTTTTGTTTTGCCTTGTTTTTGTTTTGTTTCTAATGGTACCAATCTAGCTGTCCAAACTGTCTCTCTCCCCAGAGAATAATAATCAACTTCCTAGTTCAACAGCTTTATGTCATGAATATTAAAAAGAATATCTGAATAACATGGCTCACCAGCACTGTGTCTTATCCATTCCAACCTCGTGAAAGAATTTAGGAAAGTTAAGATGTCACCAAAATATTCTTGTAAGGGAGGAATGATGACAGAATGTGATCACATGTAAACATATTAGCAATGGGAATACAAACTTACAAATATTACTATTCTTCCCTGGGAGGTGGACTAATTTCCTAACTTTTCCTGGAACCAATATAATCTATACAACAAACTTAGAGCAGTGTAAATTATAACACTTGTCTTTCTTTTCTGTTACATTATAGCTGTTCTAACAAGAACTTTTTACGTTTTTCATTCTGTACAATTTTAGTGAAAGTCTTAAATTAGCTACTATCTACCTGACAGAAAGCTATTTATCCCCCTGTAGGTGTGATTTCTACATTTAGGACAAATTATGTGTTCAGTCTCACGCAGAACCCTTTACATGCTGGGGACCACAAAAGTTATATTATTGGAAGGTAAAGTAGTTGTCATGACTGTCAGTTGTACCCACGCACATTAGGAACCGTAAGAGCCAGGACAGCATGGGATAGCCTTGGCTGTATTGGCACGGGACTGCATAATACTTGCGTTGCATATGGCCTTGAGCAGTCTTCTGTTAAACATTATTTGCAGAGCAAAGTTTTATTCAAACCTCTCCATAGGTAGATCGCACTGTATTATACCACCAGTTCAGCTGTCAGCTTAGCTTCCGTGAGACAGGGCTGCCTAACTGGTATTTAGAGGATGTCAAGAGAACAGCAACGGGAGTAACAGGGCTCAATATGAACTTCTGCAGCAATTGGGTGGAAGGAGTGATATAATAGTACCTGGAATACTATTTCCCAAAGCTGAAGCCACCTATATTTACTATGCGTGTGCTAGTTCACAAACTCTGTTAGCAGTAAGGAGGGAAAGGAGGAGAGAGGAGCAAAGAGAGAGTGAGACAGTACTAGCCAAGATAGCAAGATGGGACAGGGGCCTGGGAAGAAGATAAAACTTTAGGGATTTTTTGTGGGAGCTGCTTAAACATTTCCTTAATAGTGAACACGTTAGAAATCTAAACAGGCTTTAAAAACCAAAAGCCAGCATTTATTAGACTGCAATCTGGAAACACTAACTTACATTAATATAGAAAAAGAAATCAAAATGAGAGGGAAAGGCAATAAATGGGTTCATTAACACATCTCCCACCATGCTCCTACAGAGCAGGTCAGGTCTCTGCAGCTGGCTCTCAGTCCAGCAACTTAGCTACTTTCTGGGTGCACACTTTTTGCTCTTTAGTCCATTCTCAAGAAGCCACCCAACCCTTGCATGCTCTGTACCTTCCAATGGGCACAAACATCTCCCTAATCTGGTTAGTTACTCCTAACCTGGTTAATACCCCCCTAACCTGGAGGACAATAGACACGGGGGCAAAGAAGGTGGTTATACGTACTGAGTACACTCAGACAAAAAATACACCAGAAGATCTCCTTCCTGTAAGGCGCGAGATGGTAAAAAGAAAAGAGAGGTTAGCTGCAGTGAAGCTCAGTTTAACTGAGAATCAGATGATAACTTTTTCCCTAATTTTTTCCTGCTAATGAGGGTCAGCAAAAAACCACCTTTTCCACCCACTGGACTTGTGTATCTCTCCAGTCAGGATCCTACCTACTCTGCACCTTTCTGCTTCCTTTCTCTAAGCCCTTGCACTGTTTCTTTTGCTGCTGCCAACATGAAACCATGACCCTGGAAGTGGATGAAGTGAACATGCAGGGCAGGCTACACACAGCAAAGCCTATCAAGCCTTCATTTAGCATGATGGAGAGCCTTGCCAAGGAGAAACACTCCCTTATTCATCACTATGTTGCTAACACCCTGCACAGAGACCCAAAATGGTTGCTTGGAGAAAGATAAGGTCTTCCTGGCATTTAACCTTCCCTCCTGGGCTGTAGAAAAGGGAAACTGTGATTAACAGCCACCACCTTGCTGTGTGCTAAGGGACTGAGCTCTGCCCTGAAAAGATGTCCCTGTAGCTGAAATATCAGAAGTTATTGTGGCTTTGCTGTCTTTTGTAACCACATTAAAAGAATGGGTATTGTGTTTTCCAAGTGTGTTATATTTTCTACCTACACTATTGGCCTGCCCAGCTTGCTGGGCCCGACATTACCTTGTTTACTGGTTCACCAGAGAGATCAAGAGACCTGTTTTGAGGTGACAGGGTAGGACAAGCCCAGAAGCTGCCACATCCTGTCTGATGTAGCAGGATGCTTCACCAGTGGGCAGGCAGCATCTGAAAGTGCTGCCCTGGTGGTGGATGTGAGCCTGGACACAAAGGGTTAAGTGAAGTGCTTGTTATCCTTCAACCCAACACAGGTGGTGAAAGAGAGGTGGGAGGTGAGAGGGGGGCTGGGGAAGGCTTATAAGGTTCCAGGAGGGAAAGGAGTAGGGATATGCCTGCCCCATCCCTGTAGGATCTTCTGTCTGTGGACTCACTGCAGTTCTCTTCTGCAAGCTGAATGCCACCTTGGGACAGATGAGGTCAATCCGGCTTAAAAACACGAGGTGAGACACAAAGGGGTTGTTACTGAGAGTCTGACTGATGCTGTCTGCTACCCTGATGTGGTACAAGCTCAGACAGCTGCTCTGCTCACCAGTTCTCTGCAAATAAATCTGCTAGAGTATTTGTGAAGCACCTCTGTGTGCTGAGTGGAGAGGACTGGGCAGCTGGACTGTCTCCTGAGAGATGCTGAGGTGTGGAGGTAGCATCTGGGCTCCTTTGGTGCTTAGTGGGTTCACTGGGAGTGGCAAAGCCCATCTGAGGAGATGGAAGAGAGTTTAAACCTGGGCTCTGAGCTGCTGTGTGTTTGGATTGGTGTTAATGATTTGTATGTGCTGTTGGTAACTAGCCGTGCTGGGAGGCAGGTGGGTTATCAGGGACCTCCTGCTCTGGTAGTAGTGGGTGTCTCCCCCCATTTGCTGCAAGAAATTACTTTCTCAAAGGTACCTAATATAAGAGTGGGTCTGGTAGAGGAGCTGGTTGGAAATACTTTAAAGGAATGTCTTTTACCTTATAAACACTGCTTTTGACAAAGCTAAAGCCTCAGTTTGCCCCATGGAGGGTGGCACAGGGTGCTCTCAATGATTTGTTTCTACTGCTTTGTTTCAGTTATCTGCACTGGTAGTTTAATTCCTTATCACTTGTTCTCCAGCAGTGGCATAGCATGAGCCATTCTGGTTTTCTCAAAAAAACCCAAAACCTACTTCATTGTCTCCTTATGTCAAACCAGCCTCAAATTTCTGTTGTCTAAAATCTCAACTGCAGCTCCCTCAGTAGCTACCAGTAAGGCTCCAGGTGACTTATTTTGACCTGGTCTGTGCAGGAGCCTGAAGAGAGGGAGGTGACAAAGCTAGTTCTCCTTAGGGCTCTGGGCTTCCCCTTGAGGTATCCTGCAGTTCATAGCCAAAAAAGTGAAAATAACCCAGTGATGAGCTCTGCTCCAAAGGCAGCTGTGATCATATGCAATGTAGGTAAAAGTGCCATCTTATAACAGAGTCTTGGTCCTCCCTTTCACCAGCTCCACTGATCAGCTGCACAATCCCTTCCTTGTAATGGTTTTTGTTCCTCACATGAGCTGAGAGAGCATCTGGTGCAGGAGGAGCAAGGGGAGGGTTTCGGCTGTCAACAAGCATTAGCATGAGGATTGAAGAATAATTTTACATTAGTATTGCTGCTTTGGATGATGTAATGTCAGATCACAGCCTTCAACCATATCCATGCAAGATGTCCAATTCATCCTACTGCTTGAATGAAAGGTGAAGTGATCTGAAAAGGCTGATGCTGGGAAGTGGACATGCATTTGACTGTGCTGTTTCATAGGCTGGGAAGTTATTTGTCTTGTATTAACTTGACACTAGTGGAACTTTGTCTCTTAAATGCTGTTTACATGTCGTAGCTTTAGAGAAGCCAATAATTTAGTATGAGTTGGCAATAATTGTAGACCACACTAATAAGTCTCAAACTACAATGTAACTAGTCAGCTCATAGCCGCTGAAATCCCTTTTTGTGTAATGCTGTAGATACCTTGGAGAGATTAAGTGGATATTCTTTATTCGTTATTAAAATTTTATGGTAAAAGTTTTGTTCTTTGGCTCAAAGCCTGCTTGTTGTCATCCTGGGGGAAAAGAAATTCAGAACTGAAACTAAGTTTTTAAAGTTGTTTGTGCATCTTAAAGCACATATTTCATGTTAAATTCCAGCCCTGGAAAATGAGTTCATTCTTCTGTTGAACAGAGAGTGGCCAAGGAAGGCTTTAAGTGTCCTACCCACAGTTTCTCTACGGGCTTCACGCCTGGGTCATGCTTTTTTAAGTCTTTGGTGTTGTCATACTCCAGTATTGTATTGGTGAAGTCTCCCGGCGTAGTCTGGGAGTGCATACTGGCTTGGGCCGATAGCTGAGAGAGCTCAAAGCCGTGCTGTGTTAGGGTGATGGTTTTGTTAGTAGGGCTTGCTGAGCACTGGCTGAGTGCCTTGGTAATGTCACTACATAGTCTTCATTTGTGCCATACCAACTCCTGAGCTGGTAGAGTGCCCAGGCCTGCCTCTAGTCTATCCGTCACGTAGATGCGGTTTAGGGCTCTCACTGCTCTTTATTGTAGCTCATTAAAATAAGACACCATGTCATTAATGTGCAGTTCTGCCACAAAAGCCTTGACCACTTTTTTTTAGTGGTCACGCTACAAAACTCTCATCCACAATTTCTCAATGGTACCAAATAGGCTCAGTAGTAAAGACTGAGCCGGAAAGTTATGTCATTAGTGGATTAAAGCTTAGAAATGAGATGTTGGAGAAGAGTATTCAACTTCGAGCAGATCTTGCTTCCCAGAGCTCTGGGTGGGTGGGATCTTTCCACTGAGGCTTCTGTGATGCTGAGTTGCTTTTCCGGGTGATGCCACAAAGTGGCTTCTTTGACAGATGGCAATGAATTGACAGCTTAAAAGGGCTTTTTGCAGGAAAAAGTGACATGTAGAAATGTTCTCTGACTAACAGAAATGGAACTGGTGTTACTGAAGTGTAGGTAGTGGATTCTCCATGAGAATCTATTACTTTGAGTTTGCGTAGGGAAACTGCCTGAGGACTCTTCTACACTGCAAACTGCCTGAACTGTGCAGGGGGGTTAGTAGGTGAGACTGGAGGAAGTGATATGCTTTACTTAGGGAATGGGTAGTCAGAAGGGTTGCTGGAGAGTTTTGTCATATCTGCATGCCCAATGTGTTGTCACAAGTTGATGTTTATTGATTTTCTTTAATTTTTTTTCCCTCCTGAGCTCTCCTCGTGTTGGACCTGGAATCTCTGCTTTGAAAGATGGGGCATATCACTTTATGAAGGGTATTTGGAAAATAATCTAACATTCTCTGGAATCCTCCACCAGTGTTCAGCTATATGGCATTTCTCATTTTAAGAGTCCCTCTGGCTATTTGAACTTGGCCCTGATTGCTGTCAACAGCAATTGGCAGGAGGGTTTTATCTAAAGCTATAATCTGTTCCTTGTCACTAGGGCATTAGCAGACGGGGTTTCTCAATTCCTGCTTTGCATAAATGCTTTCTCGGAACTCCTGGAAGTATCTTTTCACCTCTCAGTATTACTATGTAGGCAGTGTCTTTGCATGCCCTTCTGTGGAGACTGGAACACTGATCTCTGCTAGTTTTCACATAGGCTGCTGTGGTAGGTAAGTGTGATCAAAGCCCTAGAGCTCCCCAAAGGGAACTTGCGCTGCATAATTGATAGTAAGTAGAAGGAAATCTGTTCAAAACTGTTTTCAGCTAAGAACTATTTACAGTGATTATGCAATTTTGGCCTCTACCAAGATTTCGCTTGTTTCCCTACTTCCTTTTCCTTGCCTTGGAGTCCTGCCCCAGCAAAAAAGGATTGCCGAATTTCCCAGCTGCTCAAACTGTAAAAAGAGAAACCAGAGCTCACCAGTGTCATGCCTTAAAATTGCCATAATGTACACTCTGAGACTAAATACTTGATCTCCATACAAATAAAGGAGCACAACTGTTTATATTTCCTGGAAAATGATCTGCAACACTCGTGCAGCCATTCTGTAATGCAGCTACCTCTAGACAGAAGGGATAAGCAGTGTAAGGTTCTCTGGACATAGTTTGAAAACAATGGGATATTTTTCTTATGTGCTTTATTATGAAATGTCTATCTGAAACTGCGTCAGGATTTCTGCGTTACACCTAGAGTATTTCTGTCTTAGTGCAATGATTGAACAGCAATAACAAAATAAGAAGCAAAGCAGATGGCAGTACAGAAATATCCTTGGTTTATTCAGATGGGCTCAGAATGAATACCCTGATGATTGGATGGTATGTGTTAAGCATATATGTTATTAACCACTGAGTATTTTGTCAGCTCGGCAGAGTATGTATACCTTTAAACACAGACCACTGTTGTTGAAGCTATTTGTGTTGAAAGTATCCTGTTATAAACGGTTTAGTAACATCCATTAATAGGACTGAAATTGGTGGGAGATTCTGATGACCGATTTACAAGAAGTTGCATTTAATAGAGTAGCATAAAAGAATTCCTGGTTCTGGATCTCATTTTCCTCCTTGAGGAAGATATTTAATTCTACTTTATGTTATGCCCAGTCTATCATGAGGTAATGTCCTTTTGCAACTTCAAAGTACGTACCTAGGTTGGTTTGTCTGCTACCTGTATAGATTTTGAATGCAAGGTTTTGGAATGTGAGTAGTTCTATCAAAAAAACATAAAAATAATCCTGTGGCTGGTAGTAAGAAAGTGTCCAAAGGTTAAGGATTTCTAGCAAAAATAGCTTATGAATGAGTTACTGTGTACACATGGTGTTAATAAGTTTCTTTCTAACACGGGGTAAGACTTAATGTGAGTAATCCAGCGTTCTTCGAAGTGGTCTTGCACCAAAGATATGAATGTAAGTCCTCTGGTAGGAATGGATTTTGTGGATGAAACTGAAAATAGAATGAAGCTTAATTAAAAGCAAGGTTTTTAGATAGGGTTTTCAACCAGCCCATCTACTTTCTGTTTGTGCTATCTAAGCCTTACATAAAACAAGCTTGAAACTAACCATGGCAGGAGCTAGTCACCTATGTGGGCTAAAGCCAGTATCAAATATAGCTTCACTGGTCAAAACATTCAAGGCTTGCATGGTTCTCTGTTATGTACATACTTATTTGGGAATCCCTTCTGTGAGCTCAGGTCTGAGAAGTGTTTGTGCAGGAGCACTGAATCGGAAAAGGAGAATCTGTCTTTTTAAGAGGTGGCAGGGGAAAATGGTGTTGGTTGTCTTATTCTGGATTCACTCATCTGGGGCACAGCATAAATCCCTCAATACTGCACAACTGGAGAGTTTGGTGTGCTGGAAATGCATTGTAAGGAGTGAGTAACATAATAAAGGAGCAAGACTGACTTAAATCAGTGCTTGGTACAGTCTGAGCTTTTAATTGTTAATAATGGAACCTATAAGTTTGGCCTCCTCTAAAAAAAAAAAGTTGCCTGCAAAATGCGGATGTTACTTTGGCAGAATGTATTATTACAGTTAGTATTAAAATGTTGCGGACAGAGCGCTTTCTGGGTTCTTGTAGGTCAGACAAAAACCTGCTGCTACAGCAGCCACAATGCAACATAAGTTGTTGCATGGGTGAAATTGCATGAGAGGGGAGGACTTGTCTTTTGTACCTATGCAAATTGCAAAATCCACATGTAGAATGATGTTGAGTCTGTGCCTCTGCATAGCTGTTTCCCTCATCTGGAACATCAAAGTGCCTTGTTCCCTTTTGTGGCAGTGTTCCTCTGCTAACACTGCCAAGCTTTTCACTCTGAAAAGAATAAGAAACAATAGGAATTATTTGTCATTCAATAGGGCTAATAACTGAAGAGAACGATTTGTTTTCCACATACTTATTTAAGAGTAAAACACTGAGCAATTTGATAAGCTAATTCCTACAGGGAATAAAAAGCTGAAAACTTTGAGCTTCTCAGAACTAGATTTCATTTTTAAATGTGATATCTCTACTGAGCAGTAGACCTCTAAAGTACAGGCCACCTTGCTCAATGATTTCAGCTTAGACTCGTAGTTTATCATAATGCAACACAGTAATGGTGAAATAGGTTCTAAAGATCAAGTCAGACATTAACTACATGTATGTTACTATTGTGGTCAAATAATGCTTCTGAACCATAAGCACCAATGGGTTTGGTCAAGAGGAATTGGGTTACAAATGTATGGGTGTTACACAGTAATTAGAAGCTTTCTAGAATGCTATTCCCCCTCCCTGGTTTGGAGCATTGTTTTGCCACAGAGGTTGTTTTGATTCAGTGTAGAGCCTGGGAGAAAACAGTTTCCCCTTGGGCATGGGGGATAGTGGAGAGGCACTGTTGGAGTATCCTAGTTTGGTTCTCTCCTAAATGCCTCATGAGTGATACTCTTTTCTCTCTGAATGGGAGAGGAATCTGAAAAAGACCCTCTAGAACTGTCAATTAGATTAAAAGCACCACTAGACTTGTGCAAGGGTGTTTTGAGGTTCACACGTAAAATCCCAAAGATGCCACCTGAGTAAGAACTTCTGTCAACTTTGTACTGACATGATAAGTTCTTTCATGCTGGGATTAAAAAAAAAGCTTTTTCCATACTGATATTTCCAGTAAAAATACTGAGCATACGTGGGATGAATCTGCCTAAAATGTTTTCATAGTTGATTCATACTTCAATTTGTTGGTGAAATAACATGACTGGACTTCCCTAGGGCTAAGGCAATCTCACAGTAGGAGTGTTTGAGGTACATACTTGCCAGGCAGGGTACAGGGTATACCTCCTGCCTTTGAAAAGTGGCCCATATCATGGGTGTCAATGAGGTAAAAGGGGTCAGTAGTTTCATGGTTGCCTTTAGCTCTCTTTTGTCCTTTACGCGTAGCTTCTGAATCTAATTGCTACTGTAATTAAATTGAAGGAATTGGATGCCTCTAGACATGTGTATATCTAGGAGATACAAGCTATCGTTACTGACTTTAGCATTTAATCTTGCATTGACATTTAAGGTTGAAATCAGCACTGAAGCTTCCAGAGAATTCATGGATGCAAGTTTATATTTAGTCTGTACTTAAAGAGGAGCCCTAAGGCTGCCCTCAATTCCAAACTCACCATCTCCACAGTTAAAGAAACTGCAAGGATGTCCCTTGACATAGCTGGAAGCCTTTTCTAAAAGCAGGCAGGACCCCAAGGACCCAAAACATTCAGTCCCTTTTTATGTTGCTGGTAGTGTCTCTTCTGGCTGCTTCAGCCTCATTGTAAACAGATGAGTTAATCTGGGAGTATTGAGCTCTTTAGGAAGAATGTTGTCATCCCTTAAGTATTATGTGTTTTGTTTGATTTAATCTCGGGTTCTGTCTGCACCAGCAATATCGCCATTGTATTTCTGTCCCTTGTCAGAAAGTGTTGGTCAAACAAGAAAAGAGTTTGCATGGCTGCTGTTCAACTGGAGATTTTCTGTTTAATCAGAGCCTCTGGGGAGTGTTTACACACAAGGATCTTGTCCAGGCATGGAGCATGCATGGCACTGACTATGTGATGCTTTGGAAGGTAAACTGAGCTTTGCTGTGTTGGGTGGCTTCACCCCTAAGCACTGCCAAGTTGCTTTTCCATGAGCAGCCACTGGAGGACTTGGTTCTGCTGCCATCCAGCTCATTAGCTTTCAGTAGCTCACACATGTTTATTTATATAAACTAAACCTGCGAAAACAAGACTGTATGTCAAAGTCAAATTACTTGGTGTGTCTCTTCTCCTTCA
>NW_009926718.1:50954-103530 GCF_000696875.1 Nestor notabilis
TACTGCACTCATTCATCTCCTCATTCCCTGCAAAGTAACACAATTGGCAGTGAGAAAAGGCTGCCAATCCAGTGAATAATCTTGGAGATCTCTGAGCAGTTAAGCATGTTAATTACATTGGCATTGCAGCAGGAGTTTGAGTTAGCAGACTACCAGCAATCCTTTGGAGGAGTGTTTCTTTCCTTACACAGTTCTTAAAGTCTAGACTTGAAGTCTGATTTGGCCAAATTCTTTGCTGCCTTCCAAAGGCTCTTCATTCCAGTGGAGCTATTCCTGATTGGCACAACTCTAATCAGAAACAGGCATGCAGTACTTCAGTGTATTTTTTTCCTGTTTATAGGCATATGTGATACTTTATGGGATTTACTCTAGAATATCCCACTTCTACAATCTGTTTTCTAATGTATTTTCTCCTGTTTTGGTAATTGTGGGACTCAAGAAATACAACTCGGAATTTGCAGACCTTTTGACACATCTTGAAACCCACCATCAAGATTTCCTATCTCTGCACTAGTATCAACAGAAATGGTGCCATACAATGCTGAAATCTGTGCTGCCACCACAACTCTCTATGTTCAACTATTGTTTACCTCCAGCTAAATAAAGATAGATGTTCTTTGGGATTGTGCTTTAAAAATATTGGTACTTGTGTGCTGTGTTTGCAGGAGCTTATATCATGTACTCTTTGCCTTAAACCAGAACATCTTATCTGGATGTAAGGCTGTGTTCTGGCTTATGGATGATAAATACATGTAAGCATGATTCAGCAGTATGAATCAGAAATATCTCTATGGAGGTCAAAAGTGTGGGGCAATTCCAAATTCCAGTGCAAGAGGGGAAGAAAAGCAGTGAACCTTAAAACTGTTTGCTACGGGCTTTAAAATGTGATATAGTCTGTGAATGTTGACTTCAATGTGTATTCACTGCAGTAATTAACTGGTAGTACCTTCCTTGTGTGACTGTTCGCAATAGGCCAGCATTAAGGTAGTGTCAGTGCTTCTAAGATTTCTTTTCAACAGCAAAGTCCTTAGGTTTATCAGGTCTTCAGCAGCCTGCCCCTGCTCACTGTCTTGGTATTGCCACTGCTACAAGCAGATTAATCATGACCCCATGTTACTTAGCATCCAATTATTGGGAGTGGAGAAGAGGTAGTCACCCTAGGACATTATGGCAAACTCCTTTGGACAGAGATGTTACCTCTTCATATGCAGCTAAAACAATGTCTTGCCTACAGGTGTCTTGTCTGAGATGTTAGAAGAATTCTCAGTATTGGATAGGGGAACGGAGTGGGCACACAGTGCCTACAACTCCCATGTGGGGATCTGTCTGACCCCTTCTGCATCTAAGGGCACCCCTTTTCCTGTCCCATTTTGAGTACTTTAAAGGCTGCTGGAACTAGTTGGGGGGGGGGGGGGGGTGGGGGGGGGGGGGGAGGGGAGAAGGGGGAGAGGCAGGAAATCATTGTGCCTCTTCCTCTGAAATGGATCTGTAGGAGGTTGGATGTGCTGAACTAGTACATTTCTAAGGACAAAAACTCCTAATGTTTTTGAAGAATTTCTTTTCCCCTGTTACCATGTTGCCAAGCAACATTTTTACAGTATCAGCAGCTGGGGAAACGGAATGTCTGAAAATGTATTAAAGGAGAATAAAGGAGGCACCTATGTTGTCTTTTGTCTATACCCTTCCACTGCTGAGAAGGTGTACCCCTCACTCCATCAGTAGACTCCCAAATTATTCAACTAGAACTTGGATTTATTCATCTTCATGTACCTTTAAAAGTATTAACACTTGAAAGCAATGCTAGATGGAGATGAAAGTCTTTGCTCTTTAGCTAATAGATTTTTTAAATAATAGGGCTTGGGCAGATCTCAGAGGTCCTCCAGCCCTTTTTGCCATGGAGGTCAGTTGCTGTTATCCCATCACTTGCAGTGGGATGGTGGGTTGACACAAGATTCAAAGCTTCTACTTAGAAACTGAGAGTGGTTTTGAGCCTGTACCCAAAAGCCCTTTCTAGCCACACAGCAAGTCTTAACTGTTTACTCATGGTATGGAATTAGAGGCTTAAAATGCTGCAATGCCTGAATTCCTCACATGCCTTCGGCAGCAGAACTTGGTCTGACTTAATCACGATAGCCTGAGGGATGTGGCAGACTCCTGACACCGCTTTGGCATTTCTAGAGAAGTCTTTTTGTCTTGTATCACTTGTATGGATAGGACACTGGGGACACCAATGTACCAAATGCTGCTCAAACACACAGCAACAGAGACTTCTTCCTCTGCAGAGTTTAGTCAATCTTATCTTCAGACTCTTTAAAAAATTCATACATTACCATAATATTCAGAGGTCAACAAAGTTGAGTCCCATTGAGCTAGCAGTGTGCCATTATATAGCGAAAATGGTTTCTGCTACAAGGAATTCATACTCAAAGGTGTTTCAGTCAGTTCTCTGACTCTTCTCAGCTTCTGCTTAACTTTAACTAGAATATTTTCTAATCAAGATCTAAAATCCATGCTAAGACTCCATCTCGGGCAACTTCCTAACCACTCAGTCTAAGGAGAATGGAAGAAAAGCTGAGCTTTGTAGCTCTGAGTAAAACCTCTTTAAGGTTAGAGAACCCCTGCTTTTAGAAGTCACCACTGCAAAGACTCTTATATTATACTTGAAAGTGTCTGAATCCCAAAGCCATAGAAGAAATTCACTTAGGACACTGGACAGGGGCTCTCTGATGAAAGTTGGTTACATGGTATTATATATGCATTAAATATTTCCAGGACTGAAAGCTACTTTCCAGTCACTAAAACATAGATAACTTTTCAGTTGGCAATAAAAAAAAATCAATTATCTCTAGGAGGAGGATTATATATAATAAAGGGTAGAAACAACTATGTTCTGGAACAGTTGCTTGACATTTCAAACATACAGAAGTTATTTCTTTATAGCTGTTTAGTGTCAGAAGCTGAGACTGCTCTAAATGCAGCTAATAGGGTCTGTTGCTATTTCACTAGACAGACGTTAAGCTTCCTCTAAAGCACATTAATCCTTTATATTAGCAAGTGGTGTTAGACCTGTGCAACCAAGCTCTAGAATAGGTTTATTTTTTTTTTACCTTTTAGTAACTTCTGGAAAGCTTGCAGGGAGAACTTGTTTCTCTGCTGATTTATTACTTATCCCTCTGGCAACATTGCCTCTTCCAACTCCATATTTCTTCCTTTCTTTCCTTAAGTTCCAACTACATCAAAAAATAAAAGGTCATCAAAATGACTAAGGATAACCCAACAGAGCATTCTCCTTGGGGAAGGAGAAAAGAGAAATAAAACTTTTCCCTTTTGTTTTTTGCGAAGACTTTAGAACCAGAAGTCTGACCTTCTCCGCAACACTGAGCAGAGTCTTTGTTCTTTTCTTCTCAACTTTCTTTGAACTGTCAAAATATCCCTATTGCTATGTGTTTAAAAAAAATGGGGGTGGGTGACAGCAGCTGATAATGGTTTTCACAGACTAGATTGTCCCTTTCTTTTAACAGTAAAAAGGCAATTTAAAAATTCCTGGAAGGGGATAGCTGAGAATTCCCCTTATATGTTACACTGTCCATGCTGGTGAATGTTGCCAGAGGAACCTGAGACTCTGACCATAACCTGGGAAAAAGATCATGGAACTTCAGTGGCAGGGTAGGATGGTGACAGAAGCAATAGCCTCCTGTGTCTGAAGACTGCATGCACCAGTGATACATCTTTCCAGCCAAACTTCCTCCCATCACCCATGTTTTCTTCACCTTTCAAGTGCTCTTGTCCTATTCCTCTTTTGGGTCAGTGCTGGTTGCTTTGGGAGTCCCTGTGCCAGCTGCCCAGGGGAGGAGGAGGAGAGTGTCCCACCAAATAATAGAGGTTGTGTCTAACTTCTCAAGATCTGAACTGAGCCCTGGACATACTGTTTTATGAAAATATGTTGATTTATTAAATGCTGCAGAGCTGCTGCATTGCTGCTTCAGAACCCAGCCATGTGCCTGTATTAAATAATGAATATTCATAATTTGGCTAGTTTGTGAGGGAGCATTGCTACTTGCCTCTTACTCCAAATGATCATTTTTAGCTAAATATTAGATGATTTTCAGCCTGGAGAAGAGAAACTGTGTGGAGACCTCACAGCCTCCCAGTATCTGAAGGGGGCCTACAAGGATACTGGAAGGACTCTTCATCAGGGGCTGTAGTGACAGGAAAAGGGGTGATGGGTTTAAACTTCAAGAGGGGAAGTTCAGGTTAGATATAAGGAAGAAATTCTTTACTGTGAGGGTGGTGAGGCACTGGAACAGGCTGCCCCAGGAAGAGGTAAAAAATGCCCTATCCCTGGCAGTGTTCAAGGCCAGGTTGGACAGAGTTTTGGGCAACATGGTCTAGTATGAGGCAACCCTGCCCATGGCAGGGGGCTTGGAACTGGGTGATCTTAAGGTTCTTTCTAACCCAAACCATTCTATGATTGTTACATCTTTTAGACTCATGCAACCTGGTTAAAATTGGGCCAAGGTCTTGTGTTCTCTGGTGATTCACCAGCTTTAGGCTATGATGATTCTGATTTGTTTGACCTACACTAAAAGAAGGAAAACACTTCCCACTTACCCAGCTGGGCTTAAGCTGAAAGTCCAGATATCAGTGTTAGAATGTGGAAATATGAATAAGGCTTGAATGCAAGGCAGGTACCAGTATGAGAGGTCATGACTGAGAACAGGCATAATACTTGAGTTGAGCAGAGTAATTTTCCCCAGCCCTTTTGGCTAAGCTTAATGCAGCAGACTTTTCTTGATGTAGAAAAATCAAGGATATTAGAGGTAGGCGCAGTATGTTGACAGAGTAAAATCATCCCAGACCTCTTAGGGTGGAGGCAGCTATACCTCAGTATGTGCCAAACTGTTTATGCTTAGGGCACTTTCCTAGTACGTGAATGCTAGTGTCATACTACATCAATAAGCACTTCTGTAGCTGCTCAGGAAACAAACATGTGGTGAGAGGCAAAGTTGTGTTGTGGATTAGAAATTGGGATCAATACCAGTATCAGTGGGGGATTTTAGTGGTGAGATTTCTGAACTACTTATCAGCAGACTGGAAAGGGGCCAACAGATGAAGTGGCAAAATCCGCAGTGGATGAAGAAACACCGCAAACTAAATCAGCTTAACAGGGTAGCAAATGCTACCCCAGCCTAGCTGAGCCTACTGCTACATCACAGAATGTAAATGTACCAGCCTATCTCCTGGCTGCAATGTGTTCACAGCTGCCTCAGTGCTGAGATGCTGCAGGAACAGACAGAAATTGGAATAACTGAAAACAGAATCCGGACTTTATAGGAGGAAAGTGAGTGAGGGAGAGGTAGGAGATTGAAGGAAACAGTCCTGGATTAAATTAAATTCACTTGGTGAGCTTTCTGTTTCTCAGAACATCACAAAATGTCATCTTGTATGGAGATTCCCAATAAAACAATTCACTGTAAATCCACTTTCAAGCCACTGTGGCCTTTTCCTTCACTGCCTGTTCCATACAGCTATAATTAATAATTTTCATAAATGATAATATTGATCATCACAGGAACAAAGTAAGGACCTTTAATGAAAGCAAACCAGCTTTTAATTGAGACTTGCTAAGGTTGCATGATCCAGTTTCTGTAGGTATGAACTGTGGCAAATTATTCTCAAGACATTTGCTGAGAATTAATTCTGTAACATGCAAAGGCCAAAACTGTGGCTGTAAACTTGAGACAAGCTGGCTCAGAGCATCTGGTACAGTTCTGCTGCATGCTCTGGGTTGAATCTCGTCTATGCCTAACCTGCTCCTGTCTCTACACCAGCAGTTGTCTGCAGATATTTGTACAAGTACAGCCACTTGCCAGTGCACATTATGGGGTTCAACATCTGCCCGAAATCCTTGAGTTGGCTGGTTGGGGTGTTAGTATCTAAGTTAATTTCATGCTTTTGGTCAAGGATGAAATAGTCAAACTGCTGCTAAAGCCTTTAAAACTATGGTGTGACAGGACAGACTCCTGCAGATCCTGTTTTCTCCCCTGTGCCCATATCTGGAATATGGGCGATGTGTAGCCTGTCTCACCACAGTTGGCTGGTTGTCGCTTGGTGCTGGGGGCAGTATGATTTCTCCCATTTTGACTGACCCAGATCATAGAGAGTCATATGGGGAACTCCCTGCTCAACCATCCCTGCTTGTGGCTAAGCAGGCTGCTGCTGAAGCATGCCCAGTTCTACCAGCTCAGCAAGCAGGATTCTAATGGATTTCAGAAAATGCAGACATAGTTAACACAGGCTCATTCCCACTCCCCAGCTGCAGTCCACACACTGTCAATAATAAATAACAATTATCAAAGACTTAATATTGAAAACTTTTTTACTGCTCAAAGTATAAAAACCAACTCCCCTAGACAAGGCTTTCATGTTGTCAGCAATAATGTAGTGAGACTGTACTGGTTTTCACACACATTAGGAAGCCCCTTGCAGATCCAGAGCTATTGGATTTTCCCAGTGTCTTTAATGTAATTTTTGCAATGCTTCTTGGAAGAGTGCTATTAATTTCAAGGTAAATAGCAAAGACCAGATAACTCTTCCTGTCCAGAGATCTGACATCACTTTCCTTTAGCACTTAAGGAGATGTTCCCATATGAAATTAGTCATCTAAATAGGAGTTAAATTTAGCTGCAAGGACCCTCCTATAAATCATTGCCTCCTTTTCTGGAGTGATAGGGAATAGATAATTTTTCACCTAGGAAGATTTCCATTTGGGATTGAGTTTTGGGTCAAATTGAGATTTGATGGTGATGGGAAGAAGCATCTTACCCAATACTGACAACAGTACTCTCATGCCCATACTCTATTATTGGTCATGAGCACATGTTTGAGTTGCCCTGTCCTTGTGCACAGCCGTGTGCAGTGAATGTCAACCTGATGGTGCAAGAATTTACCTGCTGCAGACCTGTTTCTGAATTCAAGCTTTATCTTTTTCTTAATTGTAAAAGGAACATGTAAATGTGAATAAAGTGTAGAAATTAACACAGCATCCTCAACATAAAAAGGACATGGAGCTGCTGGAGCAAGTCCAGAGGGCCATGAGGATGACAAGAGGACTGAAGCACCTCCCATATGAAGATAGATAAGCTGAGAAAGTTGGGGCTGTTCAGCCTTGAGAAGACAAGACTGCGTGGAGACCTCATAGCAGCCTTCCAATATCTGAAGGGGGACTACAAGGATGCTGGGGAGGGACTCTTCGTTAGGGACTCTAGTGGTAGGACAAGGGATAATGGCTTTAAACTTAAACAGAGGAAGTTTAGATATAAGGAAGAAGTTCTTCACAGTGAGGGTGTTGAGGCACTGGAATAGGTTGCCCAAGGAAGTTGTGAATGCTCCAACCCTGGAGATGTTCAAGGCCAGGTTGGACAGAGCCTTGGGCGACATAGTTTAGTGTGTGGTGTCCCTGCTCATGGCAGGGGGGTTGGAACTAGATGATCTTAAGGTCCTTTCCAACCCTAACTATTCTATGATTCTATGACATCTTTTGAGATAGTTGGAAGAAATAGCACCAGGAGATAATACCTCCTATTCAGTACAAAGCAAGGTTGGTAGTTGCATCTAAAACATTAAGGCTACCATTTGATCAGAAATGTGCCAGTCATTGCACGTCTTGAAGACTCTTGCTGCTGTGGATAACAGGAGTTTTGTTCCCTTTTGTCAAAAATCAACTTTTTGCAGGCAACAACTGAAAGTAAATGTGTATTATATTGTGGCTTTATTTTTGCAGAGAGTCATAGTCTAGGAAAAGAATGTATCTTTAGACCAGTGATTATAGCCCCAGGTTTTGGCTGCACAAGTATTTTGTTTATTCTGGTACAGATAAAAATAAATATCAAGCTAAATTGAGTAGAGAAAAATGGTTGTAGGCATTGACCCAATTATACTAATCAATTAGAAATATTGAGTGGGAAAGGTAGCCAGCACCTCTAGAGTATCACTGATAAAGGTCTTTTGTGTTTCAAAGCCAGTCTATTTTTTTCCACTTATGCTTTATTAAAAGGTATAACTTCTCCTTAGAAGTTTCGCCTCCCTTATCCTTAGGCTATAATGATAGCATACTTTTTCAATGTTTATATTACTAAAAAGAGAGAACAGAAAATAAGATATCACTGAATAAATTAAATCAGCTATCAGAAACAGGACCAGGCTACTGATGGATTTTTAAGTATGTTTGTTTATTAAATCTCCCCGTTGAAAATTTGCATGAGGCTACTACAGATCTTCCTATCTGCTTTAACAGTGTTGCAGAATCCAGGCTGGGAGCAGCTCCATGGAATTCCAGAGCTGTCCTTTTAGTGATGGCATCTACATGACACTCTTGCTCTTGGCCCATTTCTGTTTAGTGGCGTTCAAGTACTATTGGCATTGCCATCATCTATTTCAAATGCAAGACAAAAATGGTATCTGCTTCAATGAAGAAAAGAATTTTCTGCTCCACACTGCAGAATGACACTTATATTAGTTGCATCTAATATGTGTTGATGGGATTAAAATATGTCTTCAGAAATAAAGTTTCCTGCTTAGGCAATGAAGTGCTATCTATGTAAGTGACAACATAGCTAAGTGCAGAAGGCAAGATTGAGTTTACTTGGTATGCATTTGGTTTAGTGGGAAGAATGCAGTGATTTAGGCTATTTTCATAAGGAAGCAGCTGCATAATTTTGCTTGTTTTATGTACTCCAGTGGTAGTAGCAATTTCTACAGCAGCACATGTGTATGTGCAAGTGCATCTACTGGTCTTATTTTTTTATATCTAACAATACTTTCCATACCAAAACTGAAAATACTTCATACTTGTAGACTTTTTTCATATTCCTGAATTCGTATTAGTTTTCTGGCATGTAGTAAAAATAATCGGGCTTATATCCTCAAGATGCAGCTATTCCTTGGTACAAACCTGCTAGGGAGAATATTCCAATATCAAATGCAATGAAAATGCATTATAATCAAGCCTGTTGGACACCTCAATGTTGAGGTCCAAGCTGTGTATGAACGTAGGTGTCAGAGGAGCAAGCCAGTATCATTCTATTTATCTGGTACTTCCAATATGTGGTAAAAGTGTAAAGGGAAGGTCATGCTACCTAATTAGCTGGTGGTACATGTAAAGGGTTTAACCATGGTGATCATGTCAGGAATACAATGCCATTGCAACAAAGATTTTTGCCATATGCCTTCTTACCTGTTATCACTCTTCTACACCTGCAGTAGTCAGTGCAGCTGTAGATATGTGTGTTGTACCTGCAAAACAATCCTGAAAACAAGCTTTGCATTAAGATTTCACACTTCCACTTTGGCTACTGCAAGTATATTCAAAAAACCTTTATCATTAAAAACAAGAAAACCCTGAAGACTTTGAGTAAGAGTTGGGAGGTGAAGAAGGAAGGGAAGCACACAATAAATGAAACAAGAACCAAACCACACACAGAACCAAAGTCACAGGCATTATTTGGATAAACTTGGGTGAAAAATTCAACAGTATCTAAGCGCATATGGTGCTCTTCTAATGTGTAAAGGCTTAGTCAGCATCCTGGGAGAAAGTAAACTCCATGATTTTTCCACTCTATCAGAAAAATATTTATTGAACTTCGTGGAAAAAACATTTTTTGCGAACATAAGTGACTCTGGTTTGCTTTTTATAATTGTTCTTCTATAATACAGTTGTGCCAGGTAAGTGTGGATGTGCCGCTTTAGCATCTTTCCTGGAGTAACTGATTGCCACTGCCCCCATTCAGTCTATGCCAATGTAAACTCCCATTTTGTTACTATCTTTCACACAAAGCAAGTTGGACCCCCCCACCTATCTCGGTACAGTTAGGCAAAGCATAAGTCACCTGCGGCCTCTGCAGGCTTGTGGCAGCAGACTAAAATTAGGTGTTTGGAATTGTTACCACCCTTATCCATCTGCCTTGCTTTCCTACCCAATGCCACTGCCCTCAGTGATGTATGAGCATCTTGTGAATCAACTCCTGAACCACTGCAGTTCTCAGGCTGGTGCATTCAAGGAAAATAGAATCAGTTTAACCTCTCACATAACAGTGTGACTGTGTTAATTCCGACTGCAGAATTGCAAGCCAGTGTTTTACAAAACTTCCAAATTCAAAGCAGAATTCTTAAGGTTGGTCTAAAAAACCTAAACCCACAAAAACTTCTTTTGAGATTCATGGCACATCATTACCTGCTTCTTTTTTAAAGGCAGTGCATAAATACCTGTTATCCTGTGAGCTCCCTTTCCCTGCTCTTCTAGACAGGCTTTGAGTACTGTTGCTGTGTTTATTTAGGATAACAAAATATGCTCTCTAGTCAGTAATAAACTGACTTTTTTCCTTGTCCTTTTAAATTGCTATGAATTTTTTAAAGGGGGAGCAGTTTTCTTCTTGCTGCTGCAGCAGCAATTTGCTGTCATTTCATGGGATTGAAGGGGATGTGAACATGTCTTTTTAACAGACAGTACAATAATTAACACCACCAAAAGAAAGTTAGCTGGAGCAGATAGGTGGCACAAAATGAGCTGTGGGGGTGAAGTTTCAGAAGTTACCTAAACAGCTTTAGTGCTCTTGTGCCAGCAGTGACACACAGGAGCAGCCTTTAATAAAATGTTATCAGACAGCTTTTACTCTTCAAAAAAAACCCCAACCCCTCAACTAAGTGCTTATCAAAGCACTTAAATTTTATGTGGTTCCCCAGATGCTTGCTTTGCAGGATTTGTGATGGGAGAATAAGCTGTGAGCAGAGATGCCTGCAATATCTACCTGTTTAATGGTAGAATTACCTTTTAATTGTCTCAATGTGAAAAGGTGAAAATAAAGTCCCCAAACCCACTCAGATTCTGAGGATGCAGCTGACCCCTGTGTCACCCCCCTGCAGACACTCTGCTGCATGCATTTTTGTGGCTGTCAGTCAGATCTGTCATCCTGTCTAGTTACAAACCAGCCCTTGTAACCTGTGTTAGCTGCTTCACAGGGAGTGACAAGAAACTTGCTTCTTGGTTAATGTCTTCATTTATCTACACCTTCTCAAACATCCTACATATGGATTAGCCAGAGGATTCTTAAGTGTTCTTTGAAGTATCTATTTTTGTTTAATAACTGGAATTCCCTGGAATGAAACGAATCCTGTTGGATTGCTTTTATTGGTTAATAAGACTTACCTTTCTAGCTGCAAACTCTCCCAAACTCACCCCAGAGATGTACAAACCTGCCTGCCAGCTTCCTTCGTAGCAGAAGTACTGTCTGTACCAGATGTTCAGAGCTTCGGATTCAGAATCCCAGAGACAGTGACATTGCTTTAAACACAAATTAATAATACTTAATCTTTGGTCTTCTGAGCTCTAAAGTTCAACAGAGCCATGTCTTCTTGATACCCTCCAATTTTAGCACTAAAAAATATGCAGTTTCATTTTTATGAGCAGATGCTGAGACTGCAATTTAAGATTCTGTATGAATTTGTAGATGGAACATTAAACGAAAAACTCAGCTATCACAAAGCTGGTGATGTGACTTAAATTTGGCATATATAGAAAGCCAAATTGTAACAGGGCGGGGGAGATGACTGTCCAGGCTTTGGTAAATTAAAGCCTGTAATAAGTACTATGCAGGGAAATGAGCTTGAAACTTGGACAGCTGCAACACTTGTGCCTCACATCAAGGATTACATGGACAGAAATAGGACAAGAATCAGCCTTCCAACTCTCAGCCTAGTCCAGGTCCTAGCTGAGTCTTTAGATTTGTCATCTTTCTTTACACAAAATTGGACAGCTGCTGAGATGATCCCAGGACACTAATCCTGCCAAGACATTTGCTGATCTACAGATGAACATTCTGTGGGTGTTTTTTGTGTTTAAAAATAGACAATTTTTTATTTATTTAAAAATAAATATCATCCATTACAGTCCTATCCTCCTCTCAAAAGTTTCTGCAGTTGTGTTTGGAGATCAAGGCAAGATGCTTGGACCATAAGGAGTACATAGATTGATCACAGTCCTGTAAATCAGTCCTGTAAATCACTCCTGTACTGCAGAGAGGCAGCGCTGGAGATTTACTGTTTTACATAAACAAATTTTTTTTGTGTAAGGAAATGATCCACCAAGGACAAAATGTAAAAGTGTAGAGTAAAAGGGCCAGACATCTCCTGTGTAGATCTGCCAAGGGGGCTGGAGAAGGTGCAAAGAGACTGTGCAGTCCCTGGAAACAGGCAGCTGCTGTAGCAACTCAGGGAAGGTAATATCTGTGGTGCATGTGGGTCTACCTTGCCATGCATGTTGGCTGTGCTGTGCCTGACCGCTCTCCCTGCATGTCTGCCTTAATTAAACTGACTCCAACCCAAACCATCCTATGATGCTATGACTCTCAAGGACACTGATGTAACTCTGAAAGGAAACCCTATCCTGTTTCACAGCCTCCCCAGCTGCTATTCCTGTACTGTGGTCCTGACCCCTGCGCAGTGCTCTGCTGTCTGAGTACTTTTTCTTGCATGTTGTCTTCAATTTCCTACTTCATCAAGAGGCAATGCAGAGACCAGTTCTCTGCAGCTCCCTTTTACATATTTGAAGACTGTTTCCCATTAATCTTCTCTTGATTAAGCAGCCTCAGATCCTTAAGTTCTCCTGCTCAGCTGTGTTTGCCAGGCTATGATAGATATTCAGCTGCCAGATGAGTCCTCTACATGTGTAATAGCTCAGCTGCAGAGAGAGATGCTGTGTAATCATTATACCTATATGCCACCAGAGCCTTTTGTGAAAGCAAGTGAAGGTGTGACATAGCAGAGAGATTGGGGTAGATATGGAGGTAATTCAGCATTGTCACTTCTGTGAGCTCTGCACTTGGCACTGGTTGCAGAGCTAATGCTCAGGGCTGACATGCAAGATAGGAAGAGGGGTTCTGAGTGTTTCATTTAGATGATGTGAATTACCTAGGAGAGTGGGTAGTAAGAATACCTGAAACAGAGAAGTGAATGGAGCTGATCAAGAAAGCCTACATGAAGTCAAGTATAATGCTGCCCTTCACTTTTGTTTAGAGGCATGTCTTGCTGAAGTATATGCCCAGAGCCCTAACTGGAGGTGGTAGTAAGGAACAACATAGTAAATATACAAGCGGAAGTATCAGAATGGGAATTCGTCAGCCAGAGACAATGGCTGAGCTGTTAATGTCCTTCTCTGATTTAGATTGATTCTAATTGCAAACATAAGTCAGTTGATTGTATTCACTCTTTATTTATGATCAGTTCTGATTACACAAATTATGACAAATATGAATTAGGTTGTAACTAGCCCAGCAATAAGCTCTATGTTGCTAGGTAACAAGCCAACATTATTTCAAACAACCCAATCTAGGGGAAGCGACTGAGCTATTGTTCTGTTCTTGCTCCTTGTTCTTTAGGATCGCTGTTAAGAGCTTTTTAAATGTCTTCTCCTTAGCGTTTGATTTCCTGGGAGGAAGGATAAAGGTTTTGCTGAATTTCAAGCAGGCACCTTTGCATAGTGCTCCATGTGACAAAGGTTTGTGGAGCAGTGGCTGTCGGACCAGCTGTCTCTGTGCTGCAAAGTGATGCACTCCTGGATGCTGAAATCATTGCAGAGCAGCCCTGAAGCAGCAAGCTCTGGTGTCATCCAATTCCACTGCTAACAGCACTTAACTCTGCCTTCACTGCTGTCAGTTTGTCTGTTGTTCTTGTGGTATTGGAATAGAAATGATATCATGGGTCTTCATCTGACACATCTGATTCATGTGAATCCCAAGGACTGCTTATACTAGACAATACCATCCCAGTACTGGGGAAGCTGGACAAGATCAGGCGCAACCCAGAAACAGCTGCCAACTTTGCAAAGCTTTTGTAGAAATTGCCTTGGTGTGAGGCTGCTGCTTAGTACAGAGCCACATCTTTGGATGGGCAAAATAGAAATGGTGGAGGCCAAAGTGAGTAGACTGGCAGAGCCATGGATAAGATGAGTTTAGCACAGTTTTTCCCTACCTAGTGATAGGCGTCCTAATAGAAAAAGCTCCAGGCTTGCTGGAATCAATGTCCTGGAGGTGACCAAGTCAACAGGCAAACCCCACACAGCCTGTTCCCTGCTGAGGACTGGAGAAGGTAGCCTTCAATCAACCTGAAAATAACCTGAACAGTGCACTGAAGCATCTTTGCTTTGGAGATGTGGCAGGGACACTTTCAATCTTTTATCTTCCCTGGAACAGCAGGAGAAATGCCACTGAAATAAGCACTGTAATTTCTCCTCTGTAATTATACCTGTCACCACTTCCGATGGAGCTGATATAAATAGCCAGTTCTGCCTTCTGTTTGCAGTTGTGCTTTTTTAATACAAAACAAAGGGGAGAATCAAACTGTCTACCCCTATCTCTGATGGTAAGACCAGCTCTGTTGTGTAAGATTAAGCATTCATGAACTGCAAATTTGCTCCATATTTCTAAGCTTGACACTATATACAACACATCACTCCTGTAAGTAATCTTGTTTGCTAAAAGTAATGGTAAAATTTGTCACATGATAAGGTCTGCTGAAACCAAAAGGCATGTATGTTAATGTATGCTTTTATTTTTGCATGCCCAGTGTCTACTGTTAAATCCACATTTGTCTGGAAACAAAAGGCAGGCCTGTGCCACTGTGAAATGCAAATAGCCATGCTTTAGTCAGCATTCATCTAAAATCCTCATGTAAGCCAAGGGGAATTCACAGCTCTTTCCTGGAGTTGTAGGAGTTGATGTATCCCAGCAGAGAAAAGAAATTGCAGTATATTGTAAATCGTTCCAGTTTGAATATATTGGGCCAAATTCGCTAGTAGCAGCAAATGCAGCCTAGTTGATGTCAGTGGAACAGTAGCAATTATGACAGATGATGATCTTTAAAGTTGACCTAACAATCATCATCCTGGGACAAGAGGCCAGTGGCTTGGCTGATTGTTACTGACTTACTGGATGCTACCAGCTTGGCTAGGGACAGCTAGTTTGGTGCATTTAAGAACCGCTGTACACTGGGAACCATAAACTACTTTCAGCCTCACTAGTTTCAGTGGTAAACACAATGTGCAGGTCTCTAGCCTTGGCTTTAAACAATAAACAGTCATAAAATACATAAATAAAAACTTTAAAACCCCTCACGTAATTTCAATTCTATCTCTGTTCCCAAGAAAATATGAAAAATCATATGGGGGAAAATTCATGCATTTATGGAGGGTGTTCAGATACTGTAATGATGAGTTATCACAACCAGAAATAACTAGAAAGAAAAATGAGGAGGGAGGAAAAATTTGTTTAGTGTAATGACGAAAGTTTAACAATTCTCAAAGTTTGGGGTTTTTTTTTTGTTTTTGTTTTTTAAACTTCCCAGTTGATAAAGAGAGCTTTACCTACCACAAGTTCCTGCCTAAGGAGGGGATAAAGTGAATACAACAATCAAATCTGTGCACAATATGGCATGTGGCTTAGACCACAGGTTTTACTGGGGCTCAATTTATATTGATACACACCATTTTATTTTCTACAGAGTTCTCTGAATTAACTTCAAAAACTGTGATAATCATTAAAAAGCAGAGACACTCCCACCCTGCTTACACAGTATAATGTGAGGACATTCAAAATCCCCAATCTCTTCACAACACCCACTTCTGTGCTCAAGTGAGGGGTGCTGTCTCACCCAGCGGTTTTCTGCTCTCTGAAGTGAGGACTTCTTTCTTCCATTTATGGCTGAGTTGAAGATTGCAAAAATCCAGCTAAGAAATGTAGTTAAATATATGTTCCTTTATGTGCATTGGAGTATTCAGAACCCCACTGGTGACTCCAGTGGGTGCTTGGAAATGGGAACTCCCCTACCCCTGGTGAAGTCACTTACACAGTAAGGTCCAACAGTACAACACAATGGACATCACAAACCTCTCAGCACTGCTTCCCTATTTGGATATTCTCAGGAAAAATAGCATTAGGGCTTAAAGCTTGATTTGTCTGAACAGCTCAGCATACATAAACTCATTACAAGAATCAAGGTAGCATTTGTTAGGCTATATATAGCAAGAGGCAAAGAAAATGGGGCCATTGTGCAAAGCATCAATTAGGCCTCTTAGTGAGCCATAGAAGTAAAACTCCTCAAAATTGCATTTGCAATGCAGTGAATCATGAATGATGCTGTACCAGGTGTCAGGGGGAAAAAAGCAGGAGTGGAAGATTTTTGCAATGCTTTGTTCTGAAGCAGTTAAGTGTCGTCATTCTGAAGTAATTGAAACAGCCCCGGTGACTCTTCTGCAGTTTTGTCTAGCAAAACTGTGCATCCCAGAAGCAGATTGTACTGCTGTTGATGTAATCTAAGGTGATAAACACATGCTACTAAGTTTGTACTCTGTTTAAGTTTGAAGAGGCTGCTCCAGGAATCCTGCTGTCTTTTTGTATGAGAAGGGTGCAGCTGAACCCTGTGGCCAGGAAGGGAGATTCCCAGATGCTGTGAAATGTTAAAATCCCTACCATTTCACAAACAGATAACTTATTACATGTAGTAAGATATTCTAAGACAAGCCATGCACCAAAGCTGGTTCAGAGATTTCTTGTCAGCTTTTTTCATTTTCACAAGGCCATTTAGGAATGTCTCTAACTGCCCTTGTCTTCTCTACATCTCAGCACCTCTTTCTCTGAGATTCTCCCTCGATTTTCACACAGTGTCAGCAAGCTGCATGCTTGGGAGGGGACTTGTTTCTTTCTTTATCAGCTTATTTTCCCCAGTGTTATTCTCCCCCACCCCACAGCTCAGAGGATCCATCTCTTCAGTGCTTAAAGCTTGAAGGTTCTTTTCCAGGGCTGTGGCCTTCTACAATACAGGAATAATGCTGACACATCCTAGCTCTGAATTCTTATTGAAACAATAGCATCTGCACAAAAAAAGACTTATTACTTCTGAACTTGTTTTGGCAAATGTTCTCGCCACCTTTCCCTGCTCGCTTCTGGCACTGGGTATGTCCCTTCAGCCTGTCCTCTCTTTGTGGTATGGCTTAAACAACATCCTATTGAGCCCTTAGCCTACTTCTGAAGAATAACAAGCAGGTACCAACTGATCAGCGTATGCCTGAATTAGCCATCTCCTCCCCTCAGCAGCAAAGGAGACCCTTCACCTACTGTTGGTATTTCCTTCCCAGTCCTCAGCATGTGGTTCCTCACTTGGCGATGAGCTCAGCAGGACCTCAGCTGATAAAGGAGGCAGTAAATCAGAGACATCCAAATGTCACCTGCTGTGAGGGAGGTAGAAGCCTATTGATGTATTGCCACCCACCTTCAGAAGCAGATGCCCTTCCACACCACTTCTCATGCAGTCCTGTTTGGCACAGCCTCCAATGCTTTCTGCTTTTTCTCTTCTGGAGAGCATGTTAGCACAGTTCATGGATATTTATTTATTTATTTCTAGCCCCACCAAACATTACAAGTACATTTCCCTCAGTGTTTTTTTGAGAATTGAACTTGCACAGGTTACTGGGAAAACAGAAGCAGCCGTGGTGGGTTTGTAGAGCAGAATAGTTGCCAGAAGTGACGAACAGTTAATGTATGTGAATGTTAGCTATTTTCTGCAAGAGCTAATTGGTACAAATATACAGAGAGTGAACATGCCTGCTGCTTCACTGCAACTATGGGCTCTGAACTTGGATCATGACGTGTATGGCAAAAGCTCCCTGGCACTGCAGCCTTTATAGCATTGATTGCAAAATATAATCCACTTACAGGACAAACTCATGGAACTTGCAGGCTCAGGGAATGTTTTGCAAAAAAGCTAACAGCCACTTAAATATGCATGAAAAGGAGCACAGCGTGACTCTCATGAATAGCAGCAAATCAAATCCAAGCTGTGCCTCTCCAAGAACAGAACCAAGAAAACTGTTTTTCATTTATTATTTTCTAGAGGTTCTGAAAAGTAGACCATACAAGTTTCTCATGTACAGTATTGACTTGAAAAGCAGGGCCATGGCATTTTAGTTATTACATTGAAGGATTATGGCAAAGGCTTTTCTTGCCTAAATAGTCATATAAAATTGTCTGGTTGCTGTAAATTGTCTTAACGCCCTCTGTAATTACTGCAGGTAATCATGCCCACAGAGCAGCTTGTTCTGCCTATGTGAGGAAGGGAATGTGTTACCTAGATAACTAATGTAGACTGGATATATATTGCTATATGGGAAAAATCTTTTGTGACTTTACTGCCATCACACAGCAGAGCTGTAATAGTGTAGTGATCTGAACTCAGCTCTTCTGCTCTCTAGCATGCTAGTAGCAAAAGGAAGTTTAGACAAAATGCTAGTTTGTCACTGAGTGGAAGGGACAGGCAAAGTCAGCCCAATGACTTGAAAAAGCATAAAGCTATGCTGAGCCTTGAGAATGATCTGTAGTGCCCTGAACTGTCTGTGAGCCTCATCTCAGTGCTTGGAAAGATCATTCATTTTAGAATTCATTTCCATGGCATGAAAGGCAGAAGGCAACCAGGAACAGCCAATACTCACTAAGGGCTGATTATGCTTGACCAACCTGAGAGCCTTCCAGGATGATATGACTGGCTATCAGAACTCTAACTTCACTAAGGTTTTTGGCAAGACTTGCAGTATTCTGATTTGTTAGCTGACAAAGTATAGGTGGGACAAATAGGCTGTTAAAGCCCAGTAGTCCAGCCAATTTTCAAGCTATGAGTAGTAATCAGTGTCTTGAAGCACTCCAGTTTTTAGCTGCTATCAAGAATGATCTGTGGATCATAATGGAGCCAAAAGTGTTCAACTTTTACACCAGCAATTTGCAATGAGAGATGGCATATTTGAGAAACTTGTGGACAACAACAAATGAGATGGCAGGGTTGATAAGCCAGGCAGTAAAGCTTCAGTTTAGAGGGAACTCAGGAAACGTGGTGACTGAGCCAGTAAAAACAGGAAATTCAAGGTAATGGAATAGAACTTTTTCCCTAATGGGAAGTTGCACAGTAAGAGGCCAGTGTGCCGCTAAGGAAGTGGACATCAGGAAAAGTGATACTTGTTAGAGGGTATTGCAGCACTAGAGCAGTTTACAGAGGGAAGTTGCAAATTCTTAATTGTTGGAGCCTGTGCAATAATGAAGAGATCAAGACTGCTAATGACAAATCTCCTGGGTGTTTGGCAGAAAAACTTGCATGGGAAAAAAAAGTACTTTGTTAGAAGCTTTTATGAATAACAAACTAGTGAGGCTCTTTTGCCCCTGGAATGTCATGGAGATGGCTTTTAAGCCCTCTCATAATAACTGAATTTTGAAGAGCCTGTGCTCTTACAGCTTTCCTGAATCTTCAGGAACAGGTCTAAATAGTGGGCATAGAATCTTGGGAAAGGACAAAATGTCTCTTGAAAACATCTTGTTCTTTGTTACAAAAGATTTCTATTAAAAACTAGCAGAGAAAATAAAGAGAATGGAATATATCTGAAGAAGAACGATACTAAATAGAAAAGGATCTAAAACTGTCATTGAAACAAGTCTTTCATTTTGTGTTCTGAAACTTTTTGGTTCAATGCCATTTACATTAGTCTTGGCAGAGCAACATAACACTGAGCATCTTTTAGGCTGGAAAGTTGTAACTTTGACTTCTCAGTACTCTGTGCTTCCAGTCCTCCTGAATCCGTTTTCCTTTATGTATCCTTTGGATATTTCACTTTTTCCCATAAATGTCTCATGCATTTAAACTGAGTTATTTTTCAAAATATGCTTATTTGTAAGGGGTTGATTTGGGAATTATTTACCATACCAGGATTCAGCCTTCTTGCAAAACCGTGGAGCAGTGACCTAGCAGCTAATTAGCAGAGGAACTGTTCTGGGTGGCATGTCAGTTCTGTAGGTGTTAAAGGAAGCTTTAAATTCTGTTAGGATTACAGTTCCTCATGATGTGATTGTTAACTGAGTGCAAGCCATGTTAGTTCCCATTTTATAAATAAAGAGGCAATGAAGGAGAAGGTTTTTTTATGAAGACAGTGCAGATGTAAGGGGAGAAAAAAACCTAAAATTGGAGAAAGGATGATCCATCGTTCTGAATATTTTTGGTATTTCTAACCTTTCTCGCAGTTTGCTGCTTGCTTTTCTTGCCAGCAGAAATGCATCCTGTTCATTTCTCCATTTCCTCCTAATGACCTTCTTCAACTGAATCTCAATTAATCTTTTAAGAAACGTTGACAGTAAGAAAACAAATTGCTTTGTAGTCTTGAAGTGTTAAAAAGGATTTGTATAGCACTTGTCTTCCATTAACGCAGCATTTGAGAAGTCCAGATGCTTTGCCATAAGTCGTCTTTCTGAATCTATTAACGACCTTAAAAAAACAGAAAATAACATGAGGGAGTTTTTTTGTCCAGAACACTGGGTGTTTCATTTCCAAGAGATTTATGTATCATGTTCTTTAAACCCATCTTTCAAAATACATGCATATTTGATCATCCAGAGAAGATGTGACTAATGATACAATCAGTGTCATAAATGGTCACACCGAGAAGCACAGAATCTCTCTGTTTTATTTAGTTTCCTTGCTATAATCAGCAAGTGATGCTGTTGTGGTCTTTTTTGAGATCCTTTGTAGCACCCCTCCATGCATCAAGCTTTCTGTGCAATTCTGGCCTAAATTTCCCTCCTATGACCCTCTTCAGTCCTGTCTTCTATTGTTTCTATTGCTGTGTTCATCAGTACAAACTGAGTACAGCAAGAACTGTATTTGTATCTTCTCTGTAAGGATTTGGTATTTGGCTTGCCAACTCCTTACTGTCCTAAGAGCTCCACCAGATTCCTCCACAGTGCTGTGGAAAGGAGTAAAAAACCCAAAACCGTTTATCAGAAATGCTACTTTTTCATCTGATTGATTGAAAAATTAGGAAAGCTTCTAGAATCCAATCAAAAAAAAACCTACTGTGAGTCTTTCTGTTGACATTCATGAGTAGGGAACTCCACTAGCTGGAGTGAATCCATCATATGGATCTTGTGTGAGTTCAGAGGTGCCACTTGCTGAAATATATACCTGTATCTCTTGCAATATTAAAAACTTGGTCATCCAAGCAGGTCACAAAGAGCTGCCTAAAAATAACTGTGGTGAACCTGGATTTTTATGGTTATGCCAGGAAGGGTTTAATAGGCATAGTTAAAGCCAGCTACAGAGCGGTCATTTGGTGTGAATTTCTTGTGTGTTCTTCAGATCTGCTCTTGTGAACTCCAGTTCTTCTTGGTGCAATGCAGGACATCTTCCAAGAAGGTTTTGAAGGAGGACACTTGGTGTATTCCTTGTAGATTTCTTTAGGGGACAGGGAACCCAAACCAAACACAACAGCTATTTTATTAAAACCAGCTCCAGCTCTTTACACAGATCTTCACACAAGTGTGCTCCTTGTTTCTTTCAGTCCTGCATTTCTCCAAGAAAGCTGCTTGCTTGCATTCTTCAAGCATTTGAGACAGTCATCTCCTCCATCATCAGCAGGAGCTCATTCACACTGAGCATCCTAGTCATTTGTTCCTTTTGTCTGCAGTTGAAGGATTGGATCAATTGTAGGGGCATTTTCCAGCCTAAATAAATTATGTTGCCACTTTTTGCTTGCTACTTGACATAACTAAGGTAAACTTTCATCTCCTGATTTCTCAAGCTACAGAAGAACAACATCAGTTAAAGACAGCAGTGTTGTGGCTTCCAAAACATAGTAAAAAGCAGTTTTGCAAGCTTGGTTTAGGGAGCTGGACTGGGTGAACGTGGCAGATGATCTTTCAACAGATGAGCTGGTATTTGCTGAGGTTTTGAATTTGTGTCTAGAAAATGTTGTAGTCCTAGAGTAGGAGGTGAGGAACCCTTGGTTGATCACACATATTGCTGGCATCTCTAAGCCACAGTTTCCTAAATGGGTGAGGAAAAAAAGACTTCTTGAGAAAATACCCTTTCACCTTCAGAAGTGTTATTGCTGTGACAGAACAGCTCCATTCAACTGGTAGTACCATTGCCTCTGGGCCGGAAGGTCAGAAGTTTGTCTAGCATCTGAAGCACATATCGAGGATGACACTGCAATGCAGCAATTAAGGAGGCTGTTCCTCTATTAAAGGTGACAGTCCTTAGATGAGTCGTTAAATCTAGCTCCCTTCAGCTCATCTCTCTTGACTGGGCACACAGAAGTTAAAAATCTCATGACACTGTTCATGCAAGACAATCTCTATGTCTTGGCCAATGTTTCCTCTCTTAATAGAAACTAATTTTGAAACACAAGACAGAGCTAACATGTCTGAAGTATGTGCTGGCTGCAGAAATTGCCTTCAGTCTTTGCACTACAGGTATGTTGTCCTTGGATTTTCTATCCTGAATACAGCCGAGGATCCCTAAACATGAGAAGTGGTAGGAAAAGCTGAATTCCATGATTTCTCCTGTGAAGGACAAAAATAACTCTACCATTCACTGGCTTTTCAGGTTTTTTGACTGCACTGCTTAAACAGTCTTTAAAGTCTGCTTCAGTTCCTTAGATATTTTAGGCAAGTCTCAATCTAGTGTGGACATCAGTTCCTCATGTGTAAAATGAAGCTAATATTTTTCTGTCTTTTAGGAATGTTAGGGGAATAAAATCTACTAATGCTTATGACATACATGGAGACTGGGAATATAAAAGACTATAAAAGCCTGTTCCTAGGCTGACAGAAGTGCAGCACAGCAGAAGACAATAGTTGTGCTTTCCTGGTATATTGCCAAACTAAACAGTTTCTTAAAAACCAGATACATACACTGAGCATACAAGACATGTTTGTTGCATTGACATTTAAGAAAAAAACAACAAACAAAAGCAGCAGCAACTCCTTGGGATGCAGATTGCTTTTGGAATAGATGGTGTTAGCTTTATTCAAGCTCCTTATGAGTGTGCTTCGAAATGAACCATAAAAAAATCTCTTTTCCTTTTAGCTTAAACAATCTGGTTAATTCAACACAGATAAATGCATTGTTTCACTTGGTCCAAACGTGTCTTTCCACTGTTAAACTAATTCTCCTGGTTGTTTTGTCATAATTGTAATAGCCTCCTTTTGGAAGTCAGAGGTGACTTGGAGTTAGGAATTTTTCCTTTAAAATAGAACCTTTTTTTAATTTGGAATATTATATTTTCATGGAAGACCTACTGCTTCTTTTGAAGAAACTCAGTTTAAAGAGCTGTCAGGTTTGCAGAAATAAGGATCACATCCTGCTGCGCAGAGGGTGAGCACTGCTGAATGGGAGCAGGCAACATTCTGATGCTCTGTCACTTCAGCAGAAGGGTTCAAGCAGAGGACTCGGAGGTGAGTGCACGAAAAAAAGGCACGTAGGTGGATGAATAGGTGCACAGGAACAAAAAGTGCCATGTGTTGTTCTCCAGAGCAATAATTTTACCACTCTGGATGTAGCATTTGCTGTATTCTTCCTCCCCATTTTCATCTAAGATGAGACACTGCTGAAGCGTGCATAGGTTCACGTGCAGATTTCTAGATATTTGCTCCCTCAAAAAAGTATGTTGGATCAAGTGTTTTTATTCTGTGCCATCTCTCCCTCCCAATGTTTGTTTTTCTTGACTATCTAACAAACAGTGTTTGTGCCACCCTGAGCTGCAGATCTCATCCAGTGTGCAGGCACATGGAAGGAAGCGTGTGGTGGGCTGCATGAAGGGTGCATGCGGGTTTTTGGAAACATCATGAAAGGAACTGCCAGGCTTTGAGTATTTTCTGAGATTCAAGCCCACTTGTAGGTGCTAAGTACTCAAATGTCTGGCCAGGAACTCCTTTGAAAATCTGGCCCAGATTTTGCTGTCTAGGAGTAGAGAGTGAGCACTATATCTGTGGCTCGCAGCTAGGGAGGCAAACCACATCCACAAGGTGAAACAAGGGGTCCAGGAGAGGAAGACATGATGGTCTTGAGTCCTCCAGCCAGCCAGCCTGCCTCTGAGCTGTGCTCCCAAAGGCCTGAGGGCTGAGGATTTTGGAGCAGAAAGACGGGTAGATGGGGTTAATCATATGTGTTCGCACCTGGCTGTGTTGAAGTATGCTTACAGTGAAGACAGAATTTTCCTTGGATGTTTTCCTCTCCTTGAATAAGGAAAGCCTACTCAGCATGGTCCCAACGATGGGAATGAAAGAACTAGCTGAGAAAGAGTGGTCTTTACATAAGGCTATGGCAGGAATAGTTGTGGGATTTAGGGAGTTTTTCTTGTTTCCCATAGTGGAAATGCTGGCAGGAGCTGTTAACCACTAAGCAGAGTTAACAGCTACTCTGTTACTAGAGCACTGCCATGGAAGAACCTGCCCTTTGCAAACCAGCAGTGATAGTACTGGACACCTAAGCAATATGGATGAAACTCAGTCTTTGCAGGGAGAGAAGAATACATTTTTAGCATGGAAGTTTCAGGTTTTGATGTCACCCTCTAATGACTGGGAATGGGAATTGTTTGTTTGTCAATAAATCCATCTGAAAACCACCATGCTGGGTTTTGCTGTGTGATGCTATACCAGAACGCTGTAATAACAAATTAGATTGCTCAGGGATCAGGAATGGTGAGTGATGTAGGACAATTTCCATTTTATTTTCATCACCCTTAAGCTATATGCAGAATAGCAGTGTATAACACTAATGCACTGAGGCGTGTTAGGTGCAGGTCCTGTTAGCTAAGGAAGGAACAGAATAGAACCAGCAGTGACAGAGGAGCTTGTTTCCCATCAAGACCAACCAACCATTACCATATTATTGCTGTATTTGATTTTTCTCATTTAAATGTGTGATGGCAACAGTTTACAACAGAAATCAAAGGTGATTATTTTTCCATAGAATTGTCAGTAAGGCATAAAGCCTCCTAGTACTGTCCTGACAAATGTGCTTGTTACCATTGAAATCACCAGTAAAATCAGGAAGGATATTCTTCTGTAAGCAAGAGGAGCTGAACACTAAGGAGAAAAAGCCTTTGGTGATAGTATTTAGGTGGTGTCTGCTGGGATAATACTATTGCAGGCATTAAATGTGCCATTCAAGGTAGATGCAACTTATGTCTGTGCATGTACATCATGGTTATACACATGACTACAACATATCCTTGACCATACTAATTTACTGGTGGCTACTACTGGAGAAAAATAGAAATGATGGACATATCCTGGTTTGTGACAGCAAAATCTAGGATGAAGATGGTGTCCATTACATATGATATTGTGCAAAAGCCCATGCTGTGAAGTTCTTCATTTAACTGCTCTGCTAGTTTTCAGACTGAGGACAATCTGAAATGGAGTGGGATGGGGGTGAGCCTGGAGGTTGGTCTGGAACAGAGCTGAGGAGAACTCACAGTCCCTCAGCCAGGTTCAGGCTGCAATTTCAAATCGTACAGCCAACAGCAGTGTGGGGTTTGCATCCTTTCTGCAGGGTTTATTACTGAAGAGTTTTGAAGTTTGAGTTGATACAGGGGCCACCCAGGGTGAAATGAAAGCTTCTCCAGCCCCCTGCAAGAAACAGGCTGCTCCTCTCCAATCCTGAGATAGGGAAGAAACTCTGACCTTGTGAAGCCAGGGTCTTTGCAGCACAGCTCAAACCAAAGGGGGAGAGCAGGAAAACAGCAGCTGTTCATCTCTCCTGGTGATACATCTGCAATGTGCTCAGACTGGATGAGGTGAAGGGATTTTGATTCTGCAGTGCAGCCGTGCGTTCCCTCTGCACAAACCTGCCTGTCTGATTACACAGGCAAAGTGAATTTTACTCTGAATCTCAGAGGAGGGATAGAAGCTCATGGAAAAGAATATTTGAAAGAAACAGATGCACAGACTTTTGGGGACTGCATACTTTGTGCCTTGATACTCCATACATGTGTGTCTACTCAGCAGATTTTAGAAGAGTAACACTTTGAAGCGCTTAAAATTTGACCTAAGTAGGGACATGATTCCAAAGATTTGAATTTGTTGCTGTTTGGTTTAGACATTAAACACCAAAGATTGGGAATTGTGCCCTTAAACTTATAGGCAACAGTGACAAACTCTTTCAGAAGATGATTCTGACATTCGTGGGGGTGAATTTCCTTCTGGAGATGTTTTTTGCTGTGGATGCCTTCAAACTTTTTGTGCCCGGAGGCAGGAGGATTGATGCCAAGCCTGGTAAATTAGACAAGGGGCAGTGGAACTACATGCTAGCTAGGATGCTGTGAGTACACTTGCCAGCTATCCCTCAGTGGAAGGAGAGAAGGTGTTGTCAGGGATGAGTAATCCTTTGAGGTCCTGCAAAACCCCTGAAGATATTTACTGTGCTCAGTGGGCCATGCAAGGAGTCTGAGGTAAACTAGTGTCTAACTCCCGAAGCAGAGCAGCAAACACTCCCCACAGCCTGGGAGCTGCCCTGTCTTTGCAGCGTTCAAGATTTGCTGCCTTGAAAGAGGAGGTTTGAAAGAACAGGAAAGAAGTAGAAATAAATTACAAGCCTGCCCCAAAGTGTCCTTCCTCACCATTAAAGGCTGCCAGTCTCTATCTCGCTATCAGCACTCCACAGTTAACATTAGGGTTTTTTTAATAACTTACTAGCAGTTGTGAGGGACTAAACTTAGTAGAATAAAAGCCAATTTCTGTGTTTCTTTTATTGCACATAGGACAACAAGCCTATGCAAAAGGCTTTGGCTGTGTGTTCATGTCAGATGTGCTCACCTCTTCAATTAAGCCAGGGGATTTTTGTCTCAAGCAGTCAGATAGCAAGTCCATTAAAATGCATGGTGGACAAAGATGCATGATTTGTTTAGTGCTGCAGTGAATGGTGCTGCTGTGAAGGCTCTGGCTTTGGTGATGAATGTTTCATGACCTAATCTCTGGAGAATGGGATACTGACCATGTGAAGTGGTTAAATGGAAAATTGCCCAGGTTTTCCTAGCTACTTGCTCTGAACTGTATGTTGCAGAGCAGTGAGAAGTGCAGCTCCAAGTTATAGGACTGCTCTCTGCTTAAAGCGGCTTCTCCAACAAGACTACTCATTCTACCAGTAACATATGTTATACACTAAAATTCTGCTTCACAGCCCCAGAATCATAATGTAAGTTCTCATAATGAAGTGCTAATAGCAGCTCCTGCTACTACATATTGCTGACAGTTCAAAGAGGTGGTAGGGGAGGTTATGTTTGTTACTCCCAAAGGCCAGCAAAGATGGAAATCATCTAGTGAGCTTGGAATCTCCAAGGGTGCCATCAGTGTACGTGCAGAGAGCTGGCTGAAAGTGTATCTGGTTTCTTCATACAGGAACGTTGATGTGAATGTTAGAGGAGTTTCTTGCCAGGAAGGATGTGAACAAAAACAGTGTAGGCCCCACAATCTACATGAGGAATCTTCTGCTAGCAAAATCATGCAGGAAAAGTCTATCCATATCGCTCAGTGCAATTGCAGGGGAAACCCAAGCTGGCTCTGAACAACCTAGAAGTGGTATTGCAATGTTAGCTGGGGCACTGCTGACACTCATACTTTTCAGGAGAGGCAATGAGCCTATGCAAACCACCTTGCCAACCCAGGTCAAGCTGAGACCCAGTGTCCTCATTTGTTGGGCTGTCCTACCTTCTGCTTAACAGCTGGTGACAAGGCATAGTGTGAGGAACCTAGCAGATGGTATTGAGGAATGGTGTGTAATGAGGCACCATTGCAAGGGTGTGTGGGAAGTAGGTGCAATGGAGATTGCTGCCCAGATACCACTGTGATTCTTAAGTGCTAATATCAAGCACACAGCAAGAAGACTCCATGCACTTTTCCCCATTCTTATATGCAAGGTTCTTTGTTCTTCAAGAGAGCCACAGTTCTCTTCTCCAGTCTATTCTTCTACAGCTTCTATTGGAATGATTTAATTGGTTTTAATTAGCTCTAATAGGGCACACATCTGTCACTCGCCTGAGACATCATAATCAAAGAAGGGTCCACATTGTGGAACTTCAGAGTTGCATTTCTCCTCACTAAACCAAGAAAAATATCAACAACCAAACCTCAGGAGAGAATTCATCATCTACCAAGCACTTGAGCACAGCTGTATCAGGTCTCTCCTGTCACTGCCTGGATGATTAGTGACATATCATTTGTTTCCTGCAAAAGGCATGTAAGTTGAGGGAACAAAGCTAGTAATTAGAGCAACACAGCTCAGATGAGACACGTTCTGCCTGAGCATCCAAATCAAACACTTGGCTCTGCTTCTTTGGATGGCATTTCTCCTACGCCTACCCCAGAACAGCAACCAAGCTGATTTCAGGCCAAGGGAGGAGAATAAAAGGGCTAGCAAAGGGACGTCCTTCTGCTCCGCACTTCTGCTCAGTGTTTTGTATCTACTAAGCTTGCAGGTATTTTGTGAGATGAAAATGTACAGCTATTTCAACTATATAACCTTAGCATCTAGTGTGTGCCAAGATTTAAATAACTCTCCACAAAGGTATTACTAACCCAAGAAGAAATACGTAGTTTTGAAATTACTGTAAGCCCTGCAGCATGCTCTGAGAAATCAGTTCTGGTCATGCTTGAGCCGGTGGAGAAATTAACTGTAAAGCTCAGGAGGACTAGTGCAAAATTTCTAGCATGAACCTTCTCCACTTTCAAACCAGATGCCCTTTGTACTGATTTTCTTAGACAGCAGTGAGGTGCCCTGCTACCACAGTAGGCTTTAACAGAGCCTACGTTCCATCTACGCAGGCAGATATTTATCAGTAATAGTCAAGATCTGAACTTCTTCTAAAAGTCATATGGCCACTGGAATTGTGATCTCTCGAAGGAGCATCTAATGCTTTTCACTGGCTTTAAGCATTAATTGAGTCTTTCTTGCTAATGTATCTGGCATCTCTGTGCATGAGACAACTCTTTGGAAAAACTGTTTTAACTTCTATGGCATATCCCAGGAAAAAAATGACAAAATGTTCTGTCTTTTGCTGCTTTTAAGAGTCTCCTGCTCATGGATCAGTGAATGTTAAATTTGGGTGAAAACAAAAATATCAGCTGTATTTAAAGACATTGATGAGCAAGTCAGTACCAAGCAGTACATGTTCCTTAAACAGTCACCTGCCTATGATACTCTCCAAACTCTTAATGAACATGGTGGATGTGGCTATTTAATGTCTAATTGTCATTTAACATCACTGAAAGGTTCACCAGGGGACCCGAATGACAATGAGACCCAGCATGGACTCACAGAAGTTCATAGCCACCTGAAGTGTTGCCATAGCAAGGTCTGCACCAATCTCTGCTAATTCATACAAGCTGTGTGCTGCTGGCTGTGCTGGGGCAGGGTAGGCTGAAATAGGTATATTTGTGCATGATTTTAAGAAGCAATTTGTGCATATCAGAAAAACATTTTACCAGACAAGGATATATATGGAGGTACAAACAAAGCAACCAAAAACTCTTAGATGACAGTGTTGCAAGCTAGGAGTACCTGCAGCTTTGGCCAAGGAAAAGATGGGAAAGTAAAAAATGGGATTCAAAGAATGGCTAATAGCTAGGGACAGGGAATACAGATTATTGGCAAAACTAAGGGCAATTTAAATAGAAGTTGGGATGTTAGCAAAATTAGCCCTAACTGTAGGTTGGTCTAAACTTAATTGTTTTGTAGCTGACAACCCAGAGGTGTATAAGAACCTAAATCCACAAGGCTTGTGTCATTCCTTTGAGAAATTGCTCGTGGGATGTTTGAGGGGAAAAGTAGTGCCAGCAAGGAGGATGAATATCTGAGTGTCAGGCTGGTGGAACCAGCAAACTTAAAAGTACTACCTCAGCAAGTACTGTGAATGCAAGGCAAAGTGGCCACCTTAGCTTGGAGAGTGGACGCTTGCAGAAATATAACTGAAAGATTACTTGGGTCTATTTTAGTATACCTAAATGTGCTTTGCTATAGGCAGATATCTGTACTTCTCTTCCTTCCGACTGGTATCCAAAAGAAAAATAAATGAAATCAGAAAAATGTCTAGAAATCTCCCGATAACAGTATATCTAAATGAGATTCTCAGAAACATGCCTTGACCTTCAGCCATTCTCAGTGATTGAAAATATTGGTTTTCAGCATCTTATTCACACTGAATGAATGAGAATATTCCCTCAGTCTAAAAGTTTTCCATCTTCACAGAACTTTTCAGCTTAGTCATCAGTGTAGACCCATTCTCAGCCAAAGTAATGCATTTTGCCACCTAAGAAGTGACAAGCAGCAGAAGTAGTGCACATCGCTTGCTGACTGCATGCCAGCTTCTTCAGAGGCAGCACTGTGGGAAACGGAGGAAGAATCCATTCTTTTTCTCGTGCGTCTTTAAGGACAGGACTTGACATTGTGTAATTATCAGCATCTTCTCCACTGGCCACAACATGCTGTATCAAACCTGCTGATCTGCCTGTGATGTTTCGTCATTTTATATGTACTGCTGTTCTGCTATAGGGTTTGTCTGCACTGGAGTAAAAGAGTAACTTTTAAAGTTACAGCCCTGCTTGTTCCCTACCTTAATCTAATCATGAATTCTGAATGACTGACTGATACATAGGTTTTCATCTATTTTAGCCATGTGAAGAGCTGGGGACCTTTTTTATGCCCTGGATGAGATACCAGATCCACTAACTCCCCAAACTGAGAACAAAACAACACACATATGCCATTACTCTGGGGGTCTGATGCAAAGTGTCTGAGCAACATATCACTTTATCAGCAGAGAAGAAATCCAGTCATTCTGAGTGTGCTTGAGCTGGCCACAGGAGACTAAGGTTAGGCAACATATGTCTAGGTAGCTATTTGGCGCCAATTTCTTCCAAGTAGCATGAACCTAGAAACTAACTGCAGTGATTACTCTTCAATGTATTAGCAGGATTATCAGCTACAACATACATCTCAGGGTGGAATTTTGACCTCAGAAATCTCAATTCTCCTTGCAAGCTGGAGAGACCAATGTTTTACACAAAGGTTTTTAAAATGCCACAGGAGCTGGCAGTGTTTGCTGCTAGCTGGAAGACTCCGTTTTGAGCCTAGTGGGCTTCTACCAAACGTGATTCATTTGGCTAGTGACAAATAGGATCTGAACTCAACAAAATTTAATCAAAATAGGATAATGTCTGCAATTTCAGTTCAAGCTCTTGCATGGCATTAGAATGAGCTTTGCTTTCTCTAGCTCTCAAGTGACACTTTTACTTTTTTTTTTCCCCTTGAAATTCCTTCTGGACCTGCATTATTGCTGCAATTTACTTCACCTCCTTTCACACAGGGCTTCTTTTTGTCTGTGAGAGCCCACTGTGAGTGACTGTAGTGGAGATATTTTGTAAAGTAATCATTGAAATATAGGTATTTAATTACCTGTCTCTTTCAATCTTATTTCTTATTCTGTGAATTATGAATGTAGAGTAATCCCCACATCAATAATTTTGAGATTGTTTTCTTTAAAATTCAAATATAACAAAAAAAAGCTTTTCTCAGGCAGTGATCTCTTTGACATTTTCCTTCCTGTGACTTTTTTCTTTCCCATTTGTTTTTTCCTTGTTCCAAAGACAAGGAGGAAATTACATCTGCCTGGATCCCGCTCAAGGTTTTGTGTAGCTCCATTTCAATGAACCCTCAATGCTCATTTCTGAAAATCACCAGTCTCCATCCTCAAAGACTGAGAATAGTGAGAGACACCCAAATTCTAGAATTGGTTACTGGGAGAAAGAAGATGGACCAGTCATTGTGTGAGCCAACAACAGAACTGTGGTGGCGTTTGTATTACCCAGAGTTGGTCCTGTGTGCTCCCCTTCTTTCTTGAAAGTCTGTGGGCACCTTCTGCTCCCACTGTTGTCTTTTGGTTTGCTTTGAGCTTGGGCTCAATTTGCCACAAAGGCCACATGCCTGGAGAGCTTCTTGTTGGGCTCTTTTCTTCAGGCAAGTCTGTTTTCTTGGGAAAAGAGCAAAAGCGCACAGCTTTCTACACTCCCATGTCCACACTGAACCATGGCTGCCTCTTGGGAACAAATAAGCCTGACTTCTTTGCTGGCATTGTGTTTCCCCAGCCTTTTTTCATGCTATTTCTCTTCTTCAGTGCTCTAATTTTCTGCCCTTTGTCCTCCACTGTGTTGAGAAAATTGGAGATGCTTCTATAGCCCATTTTGAAAATGAGGTGTTAGGTTATATAGCCCTACAATGACAAGATCCATTATGTATTTTAAAGTAAAGTGGCAACTTGTGTCCATCAGCCTCATGTAAAGCTACTCAGCATGGTGAAATGGTCACAGTATGAAGAACTAGCAGACCATTAGTTGTACTTTAAGAAATCATGTTTCTCTAATGCACACATTATTTTGTAGAAAGCCATAGCCTATTTTAGATGAAAGATAGCATGACTGTATATTCATCAACTCCATAATAATAAACTAGAGAATAAGCTAGGATTTCAGTTCACAACCCTTGTGATAGCCCAGATCTAGAGCTAAACATTATAGATCCTCTCCAGGAATTTACCCCATGTGATCACTATGTGATCATGCAAATAGCTGTAGGCTAAGCTCAGTCAGATGACATTCAGCTTTTAATCTTCCTTTAAGAGCTCTGGGGAGCTTTGTCTGAGATATGGTAAGACCTCACTTTCTGGCTTATACGGGAAAGTAAAGTTTTACTAAGTGATCAGAGAAGCACAGCAGCCACAAAGAAGGAAGGCCCGTTTGGGTTAGAGAACTAATTTGACTTCATCTTTGGCTTGTTGTTGCTGTGGTCATGGCAGATGGTACTGATTTAATATGAACATCCACTGTATGGTACTACCTGACAAACAATTTCCAGCAGCACGCAGTACTAACTGATCACTAAACTAAAGTCAAACTAATTTTGAGATGAGATTCCTTTGCATGGTGCTGAAAGCACCATCCTGGTGTGCCCTGTGCAATAACCAGTGCGTAAAGAATAACATTGATGGATGTTGGCTAGAAAAAGCTGCTGTGCTTTTGCTATCTGTTGTTTAGAAACTGTTCTGCTGTGTGTCAGGCCCTGATACAAGCAGCTGTTGTATTTGCTCATGTAACTACTTGGCCCCAGAGTCTTCTGTGAGCACAAACAAGGTGCAGTGTGGCAAAGTCTGTGAAACCCTACGTTCACGCTGATCTGCTGCTAAAATCAGATGGTTGTTGTAATTCCCACCCATTTCCCCTGAAAGTTTTACCACTACCAGGTTGCCAAAAAGCACTTTTGTGTGGGGAATGGCCTTTTACAAATGTGAGATGAATCAGAACAAGCCACTGCTGGAAGATTGAAGATCTTGGTGGGGATGTGCCCATCTGGTTGCTTCTCCCTCCTGCAGTGGGAGAAGGACTGTTCTCATCCAGACTTGCAAAGGGCTCCTGAAGGGTAGACAGAAGGTCCAGGATAGCTGTGCTATATATCACCAAGAAAAGGCAAACCAAGAAAAATATCAGGAAGAGCATACACAACAATACAAAAACACTCCCAGAGAAGGAGGACAGTGGAAGGGGCTGATCCACTAATGGTAAAGGTGCTCAGTTTACTGGTTGCAAAAAGCAGAGAAATGTATCAAAGGCTTTTTCAAATAAATCCCTGATAAAGAAAGCACTGGCCCGTGGAAGAATCATAAATTAATATTTCATGTGCATGGATCCAAAATCTACTGCATAGTAGCAGAGTGCCTTCTCTCCCCCTCATATTTTTCATGGTTACCTATTACAGGAATAGATATATGTGCAGTTAAAATCAGTATTTGACAGGGTTTTGCTGTACAGCAGACAGCTTTGCACTGTGGAAGGATTAAAAGGAAGATTTTTAAACACAGTGGGTATTCATCTGACTTCACTTTAACTACTTGAAATCCAAAGAACCTGTACACCAGTTTTTCTTTCTTCCTGATCTGAGAGAACTTGTACTGAGGAAATGAAGTTGATCAGGTTTGTCTGGTGTTAGAGATCCTTTAAATCTATGTTATGTATCCCATTTGCTCCAAGGCCAATGATATTATAAGGCAGTAGTATTACTCCTTCTGGCATAAGTATCTCATGTACTGCTCTCAGAGATATTTACTTCCATCTTAAGTCAACTGTAAGACCATGTCTCTATGTTCAGCTCCTCATAATGATACATTTTTGAGTCACACTTGTGTTATTTTTACCTTAAACCTCATACTTTCCATGCAACATCCTAGATTCATCTATCTTTGTCCTCTGGTTGCTCTCATATCAGGGAAATTTCTATTCTTCGGTTTCCCCTGTGTGACAGATCTCAGTCTCACTGTGTCAGTTCTGACCTCTGCCCAACACAATGGGCACAGCTGGCTCTTTGCTGCTTTTCAGCAGAACCAGCCCTCTTTGCCCTCTCCACCCCTTTGTAGCCAAATATTGTCATGGAAGAGGTTTGTCCTTCTCTGCTCATTCAGCTCTCCTGCACCTCTGGCTGTAGAGGAAGTCAAAGTGAATTGAAGGGACTTCAGCGTCTGAGTAGCAATAAGAGGATGTGATTGTTAATGCTTTCTACCCAGGACCTGACAGGAGCATCTGCAGTCTTCCTGTTGCTGTGGGCTTTGCTTTTGAGAGTCATGACATTGGAGAAAGCATCCGCAGTTCATAATCAACTTCTACGGTGACCTATTACCTCACCAGTGTTTGTTTAACAAAAAAATCTGCAACATCTAGTACAAAGGATTTATGCTTACAATAGCAACTTTTCCATGGGTCGAACAACAGCACTCTGAAATCAGCAGCTCTATATCCATATTCAATTTAAATTGCAGGTATTGGACCTTAAAAGTAGTGATTGATTATTGAAGAGTAGTTGTGACACGGATGTGTAAATTTTTCATAAGTTATGTTGCTGTTACTCATCATTAATATGCCTTTTAAATCAATTACTACTTAACCAACAACAGCTGCCTTCTGAAACCCAAAGGAAATTTCAGGAAGCATCACTTCAAAATGTCTGTGCTTCATGCAGTGCTGCTTTCACTGATACAGAAATCCAAGCCTGGATACTTTTCAGTAGCAAACCATGCAAAACTGTGGTCTTAAAAATAAACAAAATAAGTTGATACTTTAAAAGAATAATAAAAATCCTTTCCTTCTAGCAAGGAGTAACCAGATAATGTTTCTGGGGTCTTACTGACTTACATCACTTGGGATATGGAGAAAAGTCACTGTCTTCATGAAGAATCCCAGTAAAATCAGTAAGAATCAACCAATCCAGTTGTTTAACTACTTGGTGCTTTTATGCACAGTCAGTCTATAAAGCAGGCTTTGGCTGCCAGACAGAGACCAGCTACAATGTTCAGTGTAGGCCTGGGTGGTAGGGAATGCCGTGGGCAGCACACAGTGGTGCTTGATGCTGAGTGCACAAGAAATAGTGCAAAGTGTCCAAACTGCTCCTTAATGTTAAACTACAAAAGACGAGACTGCTTTACTCCTGCAAAGACTTGTCAGTACCACACAAATTCTTGCAAGATTTCTATCTTCAGCAAAGTACACTTTAATCCTCTACGATTTCTTGATTGATAGTGGGATAATTGATGATCTCCATGAGATTTCAAAGCAAACATCTCGTTTGAAAGTTTTCCTTTCTTTGTCCTTTTTGTCTTCTAGCTAGGTCTTCCAGAGCTCAGTTTGAAGATGTCTAATACAGTCCTTCCCTGACAACAATATAACTGCCTTTCATTCTTAAGTCACAAATAACTATTTATGTAACAGTAGGCAACTTAATAATATAAAACAGGTTCTGTGTATTTTTAGCTGATGGTTTCCCTTCACCTGTTATTCCTTCATAGCTCAAAGATTATAAGAAATGGACATATTAAAAGATGATATAAACCATGTTTTCAAGCATTCATAAATCTTCTGGAAGACTTTTTTTTAACCTCTTTTCTTAGCATTAAATTCAAAATTGGCATGTTCTTAGAAGCCTGCCTCCATTCACTCCATATTTTCCCTTTGCAAAATCTGAGTTTTCCCATTTTCCAGGGTCATTCACTTGCAAGGCACATGGGTTAAGACTGCCCCACTTGTAGTCCTGTGGATTTGCACTAGTGTCATGAGTGTGCTTGGACTCAGTAGGAGTGTTCATGGTCCTGAAACATTGCTTATGTTCCTTATTGCTAGGTGTGGGGCTGTATGAAGAGGGATGAAAAGAGCTTATGTAATATCGGGAGTGGAAACAAACAAAAAATAATAATCTATTTTCATTTCAAGTCCTGAAAATATTCTGGTGGTACTTTTCAGTCACATGGGCCAGAGTAATAACAAAGCTGCAGTGGCAACTCAACCCAGAAGACTTGAGACAGTACGATGTTTCCTCCTCTGGGAAGGAAGGAAACATCCTACATGGGGTAAGTGATGAACTTCAGTAACATTGCAGGAGCCTTCTTCCCAGAAACCTCTGGATCATTCCAATTTCAGCATTAACCATGAAGAGGGAGAAAGACTGTGCTGAGCTGGGAATTAATATTTCAAACTGAGATTTGTACCCAGTGCAAGTTTTGTTAGGAATCTAATGGGTAACAAGTCAGCATAAATGATCATTAACTAATGCAGCATTGTACCAAATGGGCCCATTATGCTTCATTCTGTTGCATGGAGTGCAAAATAAATTCTGGATGATGGGACATATTCTTAGGCAAAGAGGGGATTTCAGAGAAGAAGCCTGTGTTAGCTGTCTTTGTTTGCTTAATATAAGTTTGTAAAAAAATATTACCCCAGGCTGTTATGGCATCATACACCATAAAAATACACAAGTAACAGATCTAATTGTCAAAGCCAGCATTATACCCAGTAGTTGTGGCTGTCTTAATAAACTACTAAGGCTCACAGTGGATTTCCCAAAGGCAAACATAACAGTAAAATGGAGAGAATCAGATGTCAGGTCAGGAAGCTTTTGTTCCATAAGGCCTAAGTTTGTTTTGTCCTGGTTTAAGTGAGTTTTGACCCAGTGCCACAATTGACATGATGGCTAATGGCAGACAAGGAAATCTGGGCGGTAGGGGGGTGGTAATTAGTTCCTTAAGGAAGCACCAAATAACGTTGGGTTTGTGTAAAGAGCATTTACAGGAAAGGGCAGGACCATATGCAGCTCGGGAGGGATGGATGCATGATGGCACACTATTCCTGTGTCTCATTGTACACTGCACAGAGCAAGAAACACCCAGTAAACCCCACACAGAGTCCAAGCAGCAATAACCTGGGGACTCCAACACAGGCTCTGTTCTCAGATCCCTTAGGAAAGCCATGGTTTTCAAAACTGACCTTTTTAATCTCTAAGAGCAACAGACTCATGAGAGGTTGTAATTGTTGATTCCAGTGGTATCACTCCAGTGGCAGAGAGAGCCTGGAGCACTGAGTCACAACTTCTTAAAATTCATCCAACCAAAAGCATTAGGAAAGCAGTGTGTCAAAGTCTTTTTTTCAGTCATTTGCACTCCATCTTACTGAAAACAAGCCTTTGTGTACCTAAAAGTCACCAGTATTTTCATGTTCCACAGAATTGGGTTGGGGTGGAAGAGGCTGTCATTTAATTTTTGTCTTCAGAGCCAGATCTGGTTCCTGGAGCTCATGCGGCTGAATATTAATATCTATATGCCTGGTGTAAGCACAGACATATAACAAATAGGTTTATATTACTAGTAATCTCTTGGTAAATACTGGATGCCTTTCCAAAGGTTAATTCTATTGCCTAAGAAAAAGCATTGCATTTTAGCGTGGGAGTTGCTAGGTGGAAATACATACTTTGCCTGTGATTCTGCTGTCCTGTCTGATGGGAGGTATACTTGTCTCTGCAGGATGCAGCACCTCAGGGTGTGAGGTGCTGTGCAAGGTGCTGCATGATGTGCAGGAGGCAGAACTGCACACCTGGCCCAGAAGGAGAAAGGCAGCTGTGTACTGGAGGCAGCAGGAGTTGAAGCAGTGGCTCGGGGATGCTTCCTTCTACTTTCCTTTAGAAACCATAGGTCAGATCCTCTAGATCTTTAGATTCTGCTGCTTGTTCCCAAGGTCAGCCCTTAGTCCCCATGATACGTGAGCCTCTTCTGAGAACACAGTCCATCAAAAGGCGGAGAGATGCGATGGGAGAACAAGCAGACACTGCATTTTCTAAATGAGGTTCCCTGTGTTCACTCTCTGTCTCTGGGCAGTGTACATTAATCTCTCACGTTCATCAGGTGGCACATTAGCTGAGAGAGGCCCTGAGTGAGCCCAGCTTGGCAGGAGCACATTGTTCCCAACTGGGAAGAGAGCTGTGGCTTGGGGTGACTATTTTTTAAGCAATTCTGCTTTAAATTTCATATGCAAACTATAGCTGCTTGGAAGGAAATGAAACGGCCTGTTGAGAGGAGCAGGAAATCACATTTAAAAATGTGCTAGTTCTGGTATCTTTTTCTTAACCCTTGAGTTACAGCCAACAGATACGCTGGAATTTCACTTGAGACTGAAAATAGGCTAAAACTGGTAATAGTCAAATAATTCTTCAGGCTTGTATTTCATCTTGCTTCAAAGCTTTTCCTGCACAAACTGGGAAACTTACATTACTTCACCAGCAAAGTGCCCCTAACTCAAAATAGCCCTGGATGGCAACAGATTGCCTTTCTGTGCCCTGGTTTTGTCCAAGCAGAAGGAGGCTGCTTGAGGTTGCCGTGTGTAAATGCTGCTCAGCATTCACCACCCACCCTTGGCTGTGGGTGGAGCACAGGGAGGAGAACGGTCTGTGCCCTCCTGTTCCCAGGACAGGCAGAAGGGGAGGCAGAGCTGCTGTCTGCAGCTGGAGCCCTGCGTGTGCTGCCCTTAGAAATACCCAGGGGATTTGGTCTTTATATATTGTACTTTTATGCAGGGAAAGGTGTATTTGTATTTCCTGGTTCTGTGCATCACACTTCCACTATGGCAGCCTGGACCACAGCTTTGATCCACTCTTTGCTTTTTATTTTTCACCTGGTCAGCAAAAAAGAATTGATCCCCTGATTTAGCCACGTTAGTGGCTTTCCTGAAATGGTACAAAAGCCTCTCCTGCCTGGGTGCAAAGGGGAGAGGTGGAAGAGGAACCCCTAGTTAAGGTAGCGCTTGTACTTGGGGATTTTTCTATTCAGGAGTCAAATCACAGGTTCACTGGGTTCAACTTTCACCTACGATCAGCAGCATCTCTTTGGGGTACATCATGGCAACATCCAGCAATTCAAAGATCCAGCACAGAAAACATTCCACAATAACCTGCGTATCTTCAAGCATTGAAAGGGGCCAATGGCTGTAGTCAGACCTAAGCTGCAGCTTGAAGGCTTCGCCATTTCTGCAGAGCCTGTCAAATCTCAGCACGAATCTAACGCTCCAAAGGTTCAGTCACTGCAGGCCGACTAGAACAACAAGCCCTAAAGGATATTCAGTAACAGGCATAGCTTGGGACACTGGGTTTTTAATTTCTCTTGATGTTTGACAGCTGCAGCAGCCCATTTTGGTGCACTGTTCCTGGGTGGGACAGGTTTTGCCTGCATGGCTGCTCATGCTGCCTAGGAGTGTATTAAAAAGAGCTGGAGAAGATGCTATAGGAGAGCACCGTACTGCAGGCAATCATTTTCTGCTAGGGGGTAAATAGGTTCAACTCACTGCTTCAAGCTTCTGTTTCACCAAGAAACTTGGGTCCTTTATTATTTGTATTACAGTAGCACCTAGAGGCCCCAGGTTGCTAGGGTTTGTAGAGCACTTTGTAGGAGATGGCTACTACTCCTATGCCGTTATAATGACATATAGATGACAAAAAGGATAGGAAAGAAAGAAAGAAAATTGACCAGGCTGAGGTGCTATGAAGGCTAGTAGCAGAGTGGAAGGTAAAGTTCTAAGTCTCTAAGGGGATGCTTGTGCTGGTGAGCATTGAGGCCACAACATTTCAGGAAGCCACAGTGCCTTCAGTTCAGCTGTAAGAAAGTGCTTGCTCCCAGCCCTTCTTCAGCAGCAGTGTAAGATAATCCAGTTTATTTCACATTGCAATGGATTAAGTCTATTATCATGACCTGTCTGAGGGCTGCTGGCATCTTTAGCTGTGCTCACTTGACAATCTGTGATCAACTGGCCTCTCAAGTCTGAGCCCCATTCAGTGGCTGCACTGCAAAATTTACTTGTCATTTTAGTTTGGAATTCGCTTGTTCATTTCTGCCTTCACTACAGAAGAGCCAACACTCTTCACTCCAGTTTTAACATGCTGGAGCCCTGCCAGTTTCTTTGGTCAGAAAAAGATGCATTTATTGAGCACAATGCAGAAGAACCGCTTCAGACATAACACCTCTGTGTGAAGTGCGTACATATGTACTTCCTGGTAACATGGACCAAAACAGCTTGCTGCTTCTCCATCAGGTGCAAAACTGGCACTGACCCTGTTGGGACTTAAATGTGTGTTTTGATGCATTTGCTACAACTGCTCTGAAATGCTACTGGCATTAATAATAATAATGGCTCTTTTACTGATGAAAGAGGTTTTGATGTTATAAAACTGTAACCTCTGCCTTTCAAAAGCTGCACTTAAAAACTACACAGTTCTTCTTCTTACCTGAAGTTTCAGTACCTTTATAAGAAATATGAGCTGCAATTTCACCGATTTCTTTAAAATGTTTTAAAATGAAATCAGACCTCAGCACATTCTGCAGTTGTTCAATAGAGTGCAGAACTGGCAGTACTACAATTTTAATGTTATCTAAAAACCTGACAAGAATAGGAGTTATAGGTGCAAAGTCTGTCTATTTATTTAGCTTCAGCCACCACCAGTGCTGAATTTATCCTTGCAGTATCCTTATGCAACGCAGATAAAGAGCCTCACTATTTTGTGAGTTGGTAACTGAAGTGCAAGGTCCTGCCCACGGTCACACCAGGGTCCTGCACAAACCTGGAGGCACTGTGACATTCCTGACAAAGCCCAACAGAAGGGTGAAATCTGCAGAAGATAGTGGCCAATCCAACACTTTCACCCAATTTTTCCCCATTGTTTTGTATCAGTCTTGTTCAGGACAAGTTCATTAAAGGCATCCTTACAATGATTAACTCTGTTCTCTTCCCATTTCACCCTTGTCTGCTTTCTTGATCCTGACTAATGCAAAGCCAGCAGCGATGAGGAGAGCCCTAATAACTCTGCCATCCCCTTGAGTGCAGCTTGGTGCTGTAGCTGTTGTTAAAGACAGACCAACAGCATGTGAAAAGCCCTCTAACAAAGTGCTTTGAAATCCCCTCATCGAGCCCCCGCAGCTGACAGGCATTTTAGTGAAGCCCTTTTTGCCCTCTTACGGTTTTTTTCACTGGTGAGTTGCTCAGTGAGGATCCTTTTCTTCACTGTTGTGAGAAGTGGTAGTGATGTTTTTATTTCAGACTGCTTTGTAGACCTTTCAAATGAAGGTAGATGCTGGTCGTCCCAGAACCATTGGTTGTGCCACGGCTCTTGGCACACTTGCATGGTTATCCAAACCAGCCACAGCCCATGGAAGTACATCTGGTGTAAATGCTGAACCAGTCAGGTCCTATTTCACAAGGAGCAGCAGTTGACCCTTGTCTATTATATTTTCTCTTAAAGTAAGGAGTTCTGAGTCCTTTAACTGTTTAATCATCTTGTTGCAGCCTAGGTTAGAGAAATTTGAAAGGATCAACCCCAATGTTAGTCTATTTCTAATTAGCCTTATTGCCATAGTGACCTGGGGGGGGAGGGAGGGTTGTTAGCATCAGCTTGGCAAACTGATGGAACTGTACAACTTCTGCAGCTGGGGAATGTAAAAATTGAATCCTGCATTGAATCATGCTTGCAGGGGTTGACATTCAAATCACAGTCATTGTATGCTCAGGAAGAAGACTGTCATTCCTCACACACAGTGTTTCGCTTTAAGAGGAAGATGAGGGGGGTGTTGCAGAGAAAGAGAGAAAGAGGGAAAAACAATCTATCTGGGGCATTAAGATGAATGTTGAACTGCAAAAGAGCTGATGAAATTCTGATATTTTATTTAAGCTAGAAAAAAGAATAGAGAAGTAACTGACCCTGAAGCAGTCAGTACTGGATGTGGACTCTGCCTCCTTTATTTGCATATACTGAGGAGCTGGGATATTCCCAAGGACTGTTTTATGAGGAACATGGAAACGTGCAGAAAGTGGCTTCCATCCTTTATTGATATTTCTTTTTTACTACAAGGAGGTAAAATGCGTGTATTTTTGATCTTGAATGTTGTCATGGTTACAGGGCTACTTGGATGCTGCTTTTTGTACCCCACAAAGGATCCTATGCTCTGTGTGGGGTGTAGTTCCAGTCTGGAGATGGTGGGGATCAGCCCAAGCATCCAGCCTGCCTCAGGCTGGGAACAACCAAACCTGGTGCTGGAATTCCTGGGATTTCAGTGCCAGGAGGAGAGATGGAAATTATGTGATCATGCTCCTTCCACTCTTACAAATGCCTACTAGGTGATGCTTGTGAAATATCCATTTGCCCCTCAAGTATATCTAGCCTTGAATATCCTGTGTAAACTACCTTTTCACCTGGTGCTTTCATTAAAAGCCTGTTCCTCCGAATTCCAGGACCTAGGGCTTTTCTTTTTCAGCAAAGACTACGTTTTAAGCTGTAGTCCAGACCACTGTACAAAGCAAAGCTTCATGAAGGAGAAAACACTGGTGCTGATCTCCATAATGTCAGGTCTGTTTGTGCATCTCCTGGAGAATCTCGTGTCTGCCTGCAAGATCAAGTGGTAGACGTGCTGTAGAAGCTGTTGACTTTTTACTGAAAAATGGCAAGTGAAATATTTTTGGCTGAACACCTCCCCCCACCCCCCTGTCTTTCTCAGGTTTTTAGCCAGAGGGTGTTCAGATTTTCAAACCTATACAAAGGAAGTACTAGGAAGAAAATTATTTTCTATCAAATGCAGACAGGCAGAAAATGCCAATTTTCTGAGAGGATTTTTCAATGAAAGGTTGCAATTTTCTGTCAAAGACATCTTTATTTTCTTACCAACTACATAAAAATGTCGTGTCTTAGGTCTTGCAGCTCTTTCCCACACACACACAGTGCAAATGGAGATTCATAGGATATTAAACTTTTCATTAGTTTTAAAACCACTTTGGGGTGGAATAAGGACTCTTGTGAGCAAAAGACATTGCTGTAGGTTGGAAACAAGCAGCTTTGTGCTTTTTCACACTAAGCTGGTGTGTGGCCTTCTGCAAACAACTCTTTTAAACGCTTTCCTTTTACTTTCTTCAGACTCTCTAGTTTGGATGCAGGTGTCTGTACCAAACCCAGGATACCGTATGGTCTGCAGACATGCTTTGTGTTCATGATAATCTGGGAGGGGGGGAATGAATGAACAAACCAGTATTTTCTGGAAGTTAAAGTCCGAAGCAGTGAGGTTAGTCAGTGAATGCACACTAACGCACAAGTGCCATCTCTCGACTCACCTCTTGAAGTAGGAAAACTGTGGGTGGAAGTAGATGGGAGCGAGCGGGGTGCCCTGTTTTGATGGACAGGCTTAAGTACAACTGTAAGATCAACAGATGGCAGCAGTTTGATAGTTCAGCCTCCCACTCTGAACTCACCTTCCCTAAGGTTACAGGCTTGTCTGAGTGTCCAGTAATTAACTGCTTCCCAGGTATGAATGGGCCTGATTCCCTCATCACGTACGCTGCTTTGATGTTGAAGGAGAATTGAGTCTAATAATTGGGGACAGCAATTTGTCACAGTCACTTAGATAAATCCAAATCTGATTATGGTTAAAATAGCAGATGTCCTGAATTCCTCTCCAAAAGAGGCACTGGACACATGAAAAATGCTTTGTGGGACAATGAAAATGGCTTCACCCTACTTGATAACCTTTCAATGGCTCTGCCTGTAACACAAGTGAAAGGATGAACGCTGTTCAGTGCCAAGGGATATCTTTGCACTCTGGCTCTTCCTACTGCAGGTTGAGAAGAGCCAAATGGAGGAAGGACATGAAAGGTTTTCATCACTACATGCTGGGGACCCTTGTGGTGGCAGCAGGTTGGCATGTGGCCATGGACGTCAGGGCTCCATTTCCATCCCTGCTGCTGCCATGGCTTTGCAGCACAGTCTGATCTTGGGCCAACCACTCCTCGCCTTGAGCTGTCTCAGTACACCTCCCTGAGTGAAAGGTGTTTTGCTGCAAGGGGTTGTTAGCAATGTAGGGATCAGTGAAGAGGGCGAGGGGATGCAAGTGATAGGTTGCCTTTGCAGATAATTGAAAGCATGTCAGAAATAGAAACAGCATTTAAATCAAAAGTCTTTGTGATTCTTCTCCACCTGGTGAGCCTGGGAGTTATGTGAGGCTGTCGCATGGTGGAAAATTAACAATTCTGATGAGACACTGCCAATTTGAATTGCTTATTTGGAGACCAGAGTAGGAGGGGTGTCCATTAGCCTGTCTCAGGGATTTCCTATGCCTGCTCCTGGATTGTCATTAAAGGAGCAAAGCAGCTGAAGAAATGCATCCAGAGTGCAAATACTGGTATATGCCACCCAAAAGACCTATTTTTCTCTTTTTCTTGGACTGCTTTTACTATTGCCAAGTGCTATCAGACTAGCTTCTCCTACTCTGTGTGTGGGGCCACTGGTGAGACAGTCATGAGGACGATAGCAACTGTAAGCCACTTTCTTGGAGGGCTGTGGCTTGCATGAGGACCAGGAAGCATCTTCTTATCTGTGATCACAGTATGTATTCCCTTCATGCTGCTCACCAGTTAGATGCCACAGAGGGAAAAATAGAAGCCAAGCATTGCACTGCAAAGCATCAGCCTCAGAGAAGTCTTGGGACACCCACTTCCAACAGGCATCTTTTTAAGCTACCTTAAAGGCCCTGTTGGAGGTAATGAGGTCATATACTCTAACTGGTCAAGTTACCGAAGCATGTTCTGTTGCCTATCTTCTAGCCTAGCCAAGCCAGCAATGAGGGAAGCTCCTGCCTGGGCTTCCCATCTCTGCCAGGGCAGAAGTTGCAGTTTGTATCCCCTTCTCTAACCCTGACAGTACCACCTTGCAGCCAGTGTGAGGATCTCTGGGGAACAACGTGTGTGTGAACCTTGATGTGGAAGCTGAAATCTTCCCCAGAACTGGAGAATTCAGTGATTCCCTGCATTGTGTACATGTTGTCATGTACGTGTGACTGTGGAGAGCATCTTCAGACTGCTGCTAGCAACTAGTGCATGGGAAAGACTCCCACCAAATAGGTTCATCTGGGCAGCCTCAAAGCCCCATTGCTTGATGTTCAAAAAGCTGCCCGGGGGATTTTCATGTGCAATTCCCATTAATTAAAACTAACAAATATCAACAGGCATCTAAATCCCCTATGTGATTTTGAGAACAAAAACATGATTCTCTGCCAGAGAGAGAGAGATTTACTCAGTACCACTCTTGAGCTCAAATTTTCCCTTGGGTTTGCTTGCACATTCCTTACAAGAGGCTGAAGATTTCTCTGGAACATCCCCCGCTCTTTTATAGTGCTGCAGTCACACAAAATAAATATGAAGTGAGCTGATTACATTCCAGGAGCTACAAGATACCACGTGTCAAATCCAAAGTGAACTGACCTTTCCACTCCCAAGTGGACAGCTCTGACCTTTTGTGATGCTGATGAGAAGCGTGGAAGAAATCATGATTAGGGGGAAATCGTGCTTTATTAAAGTAGGCAGAGCACAAAGAACTCATCATCTAAAGACCTGCCTCTAGGTGGTAGGACACAAGAAAGAAAGCAAAGATGTGCGTCCGTGTTGTGCTCTCATTATAACACTAATGGGAACAGGACAGCAGAACTAAGAGGATAGCAGAGATGCGTGATGGGGAATTATGCTTTGCTGTAGAGACTTTCTTGTGGTGACAGTTATAGCAACAGCAGACCAGGTTCCTACTCGCTCAAAGCCTCTTTATAATGCCATTTTACAGAAGTGGTATTATTTGGCTGGAAGTTCTGGTAACTACAGTAACACACAGTTGAGTTTGGTAGGTTTAGCATTGCTACAAGGTACCAAGGAGATGTTAATGAATAGGGATATTTTGGGGGGGTATCCATTTTTGTCATGATAATTGCAAGGCACAGACACTCCCCTTTGCAGGTTTGCAGGGAGGAGGGGAGCAAGAAGGGTTTTTCTTGTACAGCAAACATAGCTTCAGAAAGTGAGGAGGCTGGTGGGAGGGGAGGACGGGTAGGGGGAGAGCGAGCAAGCACATATTATGTTCCAACTGTTTCCACGGTGACATTTCATAATCACAACTCTTGGGGGAAAACGCTTCATTGCAAAAGCTGGAGGAGGCAGGACGGCTTTGTGGATGCAGCCAGAGAGGGATAGCTCTCCCAGCACCTGTGGCTCACCATCCGGAGGACTTGGAAGCAGGGGCCGGATAAATTCAGGAGGCTGTAGTGCAAGGAATTGAAATGCATAGCAGTCATCATCCCCTTCCTTTTATTTCAAGGATTTATAAATAAATATGATATCATCGCGCTAGATAGGAAGTCTAAATATCTTCTGTTTCTTGGCAGGAATGAGGAAAAGAGAGATGTATGTAGAAAAGAGCCCGTAAGATGTATATAGCAAACCATAGTCAAATAGCTGAAAGCAACCTGAAGTTAATGAATTAGGTCACCAGGTCTTTGCATTCCACATTTGTGTTTCTCTTTACTCAAGTCCTGTAGTTGTAGCATATGAGCAAGCTGCAAGCAGATGGAAACCTGCCTTTTCATCACTAGGGCTGGTTGCACAGTGCCCAGAAAAAAAACAGTGCTTTGCTAGCAGCAAGTCTCACAAATCAATCTGTGGCATATTATTCATTTTACAAAGCAGCACCATGTTCACCTGAATCGCTTCCAAATGTCTGTGGTTCCCTGTGTTGTTTTAGGCAGTGTACCACTTGCCATCATGCTGCTACAGATGGCAATAACTCTTGGGGACTTTCCTACGAGACGTGGGCAGGGGAGGCAAGGGCTGTGACAAGTACATGAGGCTTTCATGCTTGGGGACTTTCCTTTAGTTCCTGCAGCACAAAGCACTGCACTATGGATTCCAGTCCCAACCCTCCTGCAGGTTCTGTGAGTTTAGGCAAATTTCTTCTTCTGTCAGTGGCTCAGGTGGGATAAATCCTCTTTTTCTGACTACTGGCCGCCAGTAGCTGTATGATCGAAGTTTTCTGTGGGCAAGGTAGCATGATGCTGTGATTTCTAATGCAATTACTGCATCTTTATATTCCCAAAAAAATCTCATTTGCTCCTATTTTGACTGAAGCTGCACACAGCTCTGTTTTTTTTCTGTAGGACTGCATGGAGCTCTCTAATGATCTGCTCTCATCTGATTCCCACTTGATCTAATTGCAGGCACTGTTACGCTAGGTTGCAAACTTTCTGGTGCGCTGGGTGACGTGGTGCTCGCATGCTGTTCTTTCTGTCTTGGCCCATTGTCAGGAGTACAAAGGAAGTGTAGCATTTTGTTTGTAATACAGCACTGATCTGTGCTTGTGATGTACAGAAAGTCTTGGGGAAAAATGTCGATGAGCACAGACAGTCCTTAAATACGGGACGTCCCCAAAAACACACAGTGTAACAGGGCCTGTATCATCTTTCTTATCTCCCCCTTTCAGTCTGGAAAATAGGATAATTCTTTAAAAAGACATTTGTTTCAGATTATATCCTTAGCACTCCGTCATTGCTCAGGAGTCTAAAGGATGAAGAGGAAAAATTATAGATAACCTAGAGATCCTCCTCCAGCTACTAAGCTTTACAGCTCTTTGCCCAGATAGAGCAGGCTAACAGTGATAGCTCAGCTGAAGACCTGGCTATTCACTGTCTGTAAAACGCAGTTCCCCTGCACCAGCCTATTGCACAGGGAAAAGCAGCTGCTGCTGAATGTGTCCCCTTCCCCCCAGTTACACATTTTTGGATCTGGCAGCAATGTCTTATGGCACATCACAGTGACTGGTCACGCCATGGAGCCACAGAGGGCTTAGATACTCTGACAGAGAAAAGTTGAGGCATCCCACTGCTATGGACCTCTTGCACACATTTGTAGAAAATTACTTAGTGGAACTTAAAAAAATGGGTTTGGATCTGTAGAAGAGGATCAAAGACCCACCTGATGGAGTGCTTCGAGGCCAGGCAGTACTTTGACTACCTGGAGCTCCTCATTCCCTGTTCATCTCTTTCAGATAAGTGGTACCAGCCTTTTCATTCTCTTCTCTCCAGCTCTAATGGTTTCCTGTGTCCCATCCTGAAGCTTTTCTATCCCTTCTCTGTACTTTCTCCAAGAATGGATGGGTGTCGGATTTCCTATTTATCCATAAACTTTGCAAATCTGTTATTTCTCTTACCTGAAATCAAAAGCATTTTGCTTTCATATCCATTAAGAATTCAAACAACTTTTCATATAAAATTACATAATGGTATTTTGAATCACAATGACTTTCTTCTGATGGTATTTTGAGGGAATTCAGGTTATTTGTGCAGCATCCACATGTGCAGATAAAGAAAATCTCTCCCTGTAGAGTTTTCACGGGTGTCTGTCTCCAGTCACTTAGTATCCTTTGTGAAATCCAACCCATTTAATACAATACAGGCTGTTAATGTGCGATACTCCACACTGAGCAAGGCTGAGACAGACAGGGTGGAATTTTGTGATTATGTGATTTGATCCAACACAGCAATTCCTATTTCTCTCCAAGATAAAGCATGGGTAGCAATTAAGGAATAAAAAGTGATGTGAATATCTGTATTGATTGCAGAAACTAGTGACAGAAACTGATAATTCTCATGATGGTTTAGATTTTTTCTTTTGTGCACAGACTTCCCCCTTCCCAGCTGGTAGCAGGCAGCCTGCTGCAGTAGGATGTGATGCAAGGACTGGAAATTGATACTTCTTTTCTTGACTCAGTTACTCCAGTTCAAAGCTTTGATTCCTTTGACTGTCAGAAAGGCCAAGATCAGCCACCCTAAAACATAGCCCACATGTTTGTTTGTCTTGTGTGTTAGCAAAGCAGCCTGGGAAACGCTGAGCCAGATGGTGATGATGGGATCTTTACAAGGCTCTTTGAATTGCAGCAATTGCTGCTGCTGCTTCTGGGTTGTGTTTTTTTCTTCCTAAATCAGCATCCTTTTATCTTCCTCATTTCACGTTTGTTTTCTGCTTGTCTTGGGTTTGATGCCAGGGATTAAAAATGAGGGTTGATTCACATATCAATATTAAACTGCATAATCACCTCAATCATTATTTGACTTCATCTGGAGCATTCACAATGTTTTGGGAACTTTGAAAGAAAACTTTGTCTCATATACGAACATTTGACTGAACTATTGATAACCAGAATTCCTGATTTCAGTTGCATCCCCTGTGTTTGGCTTTTCACAGTAAATAATCCTCTTACCATCTATTGTCATCAACTTTTAAAATACTTATAATGTTTTTGATTTTCGAGAAAATAGCATGAAAGCACAATCTGTGTCAATAACCTAGGCAGGTATTATATTCTCAAACAGTAGACCTACTGTAACTTTAATGTATTACCAGTAATTTCTGCTTCCTCTGGCAAGACTAGGAGAAACATGAGGTGCTTTAATAACTAACAGGGATCCACCCACAAGTCTGATTTATGTTTATGACTCAGTAAAGAACGTAAACTTGAGACTAGGGCACAGGGTGTTTCTATAAGTAGTTCTAAATCAACCATTTACCGGGAAAAAATACATACTAACAGCCTTCCCTGTGTGAGGAAAAGAATGGTTTTGGGGTTGCAGATGGCAAAGTCTTCTTTCAGGGGAGTCAGTGAAGTGGTCAGTTGGGATTTGTCACAGATCGATTCACAGTGTTTACATGAGTGCTCACGTAGACATTAGCCCAGCTCAGGCCTGTTTGCATCATTGTCCATCTGAACTGTCCTTAACTGGGCATGTCAAGTCCATTTGACGGAAGAAAACCCATCATTAGGAGGCTAGCTGGATGGCGGGACAAATAACTCTGGAAAATAAAGTTGCAGATCTGAATTCATAGCGTTTTTTGCTTGTATTTGACTTGGACTGAGTGCACAGGAAAGGCCCTGGCCCTTTTGGTCTGAAGGCTCCCCATCCAGCCATGCTGCTGGCAGTGAAGCCCAGCTCATGGGAGCCCATGACCCTCACCAGACTGATGGTATCTCATGGGTGCTTGGAGCCAAAACGCAACATCCGTTTGCCAGCTGCTGCTCGTGAATTTCCAGCTGAAGAGTGCGCAGTGTTTTCAGTGCCACTCTGATTGATGGGTTTATCTTCCAGTCCATTTACTTACTTAATTATCGCACAGTGAGCAAGAAGTCTTTTCTTATAAATATGGTAATAAGCCGATCAGGATGACAACAGAAGCACATTCTCGTACAGTTTGTGGAAAAAGCCGGTGTTCCCCAGTTTCAGTTTTCATCAGGCTTCCCCCATCAGCAGTTAGTAAATTAAGGATCAGTATGTGGTGACCTTAAAGCATGATACCGCAGGTGTTTGACATCAGTCAGGATCAGCTTGGTGTAATCCTCATCTTGGGTGTTTTCCCTGTCCCACATCTTCACATTTTAGCACACACTGGAACAGCGTGAAGCTCCTGCTTTCTTTAACTTTCTGAGTTGCTTTTGGAGTGTCAAAGCTTTTCATCTGACAACTCCAACTGCCATGTGAAGGGGAGAGAGCACGTAGACAGCTCAGGCCTGACTTATTGATGGCGGGAGATTTTTTCTGCCTGATACATTACTGAGGCTTTTTTTGTAAAGGACATTCTACCAAAAATTATTTGGTGACTACAGTTTGTAAATGCTGATTTTCAGTGATGTAAATAATATCTTTCAGGTTTAAAAAACTGAAGCAAGCATCTGATGCTGAAATAAACCACATGGCATATGGGGAAAGGACTGTAAAGAACCTGAAGTCCACCTCTTTGTACTTCAGTAGTATTTTCTGAGTAAGGACGAGTGAAGAGCAAAGGGTTCGGCTTCAGAATCCCTGTGCAGGCTGAAACTTGCTTTAGAAAACATGATGGGAGTGTAATGGGCTGGAGAGCCACTCCTGCCCCTCTGCAGCAGCTCCCTTGAGTGCCAGCAAACACCCTTGAGCTGTGTCTCCCATCGCCGCCTAGGTGATCACTGTGAGTGTGTGTGCACACAGAGCACATGTACGCTTTCCTACCCGAGTCTATCAGTGTCATTTTGGTGTGGGTGGCACATGTGTCTGTGCATATGTTTGTTGGGTGTAGGTGTGTGGAGGGCTATCTGCACACGCGCTTCCCCGTCAGTGCTGTGAATGGAGGGAGCTGTCTTGCCCTTTCTCCTTTTTGATCACTTCCAAATCTTCCTCATTTTGTATTTCTGGAGCCTGTCCCCTCAGCACCTGTGCTGAGATTGTTCCTTGAAAGGGACTTTATCCAAAATAACCAAATTGAGGTGAACAAGGCAGGGAGAGAAACTCATGTGACTCCATTTACGCCAAGGCTCTGCAAAACCCATATTAGAGTGTGTGTTGTTTGACATTTGTTTAAATTAATCCCTATAATTACATTTTTGGTCTTTATAAAAGCTTTCTATAGATGTTGTCCAGCTAGCAAATAAAAGGGATTTCAGAAATAGTAGAATTTCAATCACCTCTTTAAAGGCATTCAGGGGCATCATTTAAAACACAGTGGGCAGTGGGGGAAATACTTCTGCTGGGAGGTCGGATGGATGCTGAGTTCTGTTGATTTCCTCATTTTACAAGGCTGGAGGCTTCTGCATGTGAATGAGTCCTTTGTTTTTCTAGAGCTTCCGGTACAGAAATATATCTGCTGCAACAACCGCTTATTTCCTATCCTGGAAACAAAAGCTCTGGTAGTGAAGGCAGACCATTCTGCTCCTGTGGACAACTTCATGTCATGAAAAGCAGAGAAGGTGGCAGACAGCCTCCTCGGAGACAAAAATCTCTGGTGTGCAAAACCTTGAAGCAGAAATGGGTGAGAACAGAGGTTCTCGCCCAGTGCAGCAAGGTCAGCTCCAGGCAGAGCACAACAGGAACAGTAGCTTTGATGTATTCATTTTCTTATTCTCATGTCTGGCAAAGATCTTAAGTGAACCAGCTACACTCTTTTAAAATCCCTTTATAGTATTTCTTAAATTAGACTGACTTTTGTTTCTTAGACATGCATTTACCTAATTCATTATGCTCAGTTGCATGGATTGATCCCACAAGACCTTGTTGGATGTTTTCTGTTAGCCACCATTTGCCTGTCTGTCCTACCTGTGTGTTAAAGCCATTTTGGAGCAAAATACACGTCTTCAAAACTCCACTCCCTGATCCTTTTAGTTGCTCCTGATTAAGATGGCACTGTGCCATGTCCTTACATGCTGTACTGAATGATTTTCTTTGTTTTCTGAAATTTGAAGGGAGGGATAAGCTCCTTCAATTGTTTTTAGGAATCTAGATAATTCAATAGGGCAGCTCTTTCAGAAGACTGGTGGACTGATCTGTTGTGACCACTCTTGTGACATTAAAGAGTTTCATCTATTTCCCAAGACTTAGTCTGGTGTTTAACCAAAAGTTCAGAAGCTATATTGCTTTGATGATGATTTAAAGAATCTTCAGAGCACCTACAGTTAATTCCGAACATCCTTGTGCTAATAAACTCTGAATAAAATGCTGTTATCT